>NC_068421.1:97034952-97319952 GCF_023373465.1 Oncorhynchus keta | reverse complement strand
GCTCTACTGTACTGTATTAGTCCAGTTAGGTGCTGTACTGTATTAGTCCAGCTTGGTGCTGTACTGTATTAGTCCAGCTTGATGCTGTACTGTATTAGTCCAGCTTGATGCTGTACTGTATTAGTCCAGCTTGATGCTGTACTGTATTAGTCCAGCTTGATGCTGTACTGTATTAGTCCAGCTTGATGCTGTACTGTATTAGTCCAGCTTGATGCTGTACTGTATTAGTCCAGCTTGATGCTGCTATAGCCACAGTTTTCTACTTCATCACAGAAAACCCTTACCTTCTGCCACAGGGCTAAATAATCATTCAGCACAATGGCTAACCAATAGAAAAGCATGTTGAATAAATCATGTTAAAGATCTTGACAGCATCATGGGACTGTACCCAACCATCCACCCATCCCATACCATAGGCCTAATGCATCTGCTCCTGTTCCCCCTCAGTCTCTCTGCCTGGTCTGCATTTAGCCCTATAGGCTAAAATAATTCCTCCCAGCATCCGTCAGTCAAAGGGAACATACCAGCTATTTTATCTATCCCTGCTGAAAGTGCTTAGTTTTACACACAGGGCTGGATGCATCATTTAAAAGGTTTGAAATGCCTTATTCATCATGAAGTGCAAAATGTTCTTTGAGGAAGGAAGTCAGGAACAACAAAGGGAAGTTGAGGTCTGCTTCCCAAGTGGCTCCCTAGTCCTTACACTGTATGGGTCCTTCTACAAAGTGGTTGAAATTGGTGGGGGGGGGTCATTAATTTATTTTTAAAAACTGTGTATCCTATTTTTCCTAAAGTTTCAGCACACTTCTTCCAGCATTTCAGGTAGGTAGACATAAATACGACTCTCATACTTTGTATTGTATATTTGAAATATTTTCCTAAATTCCTTACCACCCCACTACATGGCAGGGTAGCCTAGTGGTTAGAGTGTAGAGGCGGTAGGTAGCCTAGTGGTTAGAGTGTAGAGGCGGTAAATAGCCTAGTGGTTAGAGTGTAGAGGCGGTAGGTAGCCTAGTGGTTAGAGTGTAGAGGCGGTAGGTAGCCTAGTGGTTAGAGTGTAGAGGCGGTAGGGTAGCCTAGTGGTTAGAGTGTAGAGGCGGCAGGGTAGCCTAGTGGTTAGAGTGTAGAGGCGGCAGGGTAGCCTAGTGGTTAGAGTGTAGAGGCGGCAGGGTAGCCTAGTGGTTAGAGTGTAGAGGCGGCAGGTAGCCTAGTGGTTAGAGTGTAGAGGCGGCAGGTAGCCTAGTGGTTAGAGTGTAGAGGCGGCAGGGTAGCCTAGTGGTTAGAGTGTAGAGGCGGCAGGTAGCCTAGTGGTTAGAGTGTAGAGGCGGCAGGTAGCCTAGTGGTTAGAGTGTAGAGGCGGCAGCGTAGCCTAGTGGTTAGAGTGTAGAGGCGGTAGGTAGCCTAGTGGTTAGAGTGTAGAGGCGGTAGGTAGCCTAGCGGTTAGAGTGTGGAGGCGGTAGGGTAGCCTAGTGGTTAGAGTGTAGAGGCGGCAGGGTAGCCTAGTGGTTAGAGTGTAGAGGCGGCAGGGTAGCCTAGTGGTTAGAGTGTAGAGGCGGCAGCGTAGCCTAGTGGTTAGAGCGTTGGACTAGTAACCGGAAGGTCGCAAGTTTAAACCCCCGCCTGACTAGGTACAAATCTGTCGTTCTGCCCCTGAACAGGCAGTTAACCCACTGTTGCTAGGCCTTGAAATAAGAAAATAAGAATTTGTTCTTAACTGACAGGGGAGTGGACATCGACTCTATTAAGCAATAATTTAACTTATTTTGGTTTGCAATTCCAAAGGGGTTGAACATTTTTTGACTCAAGACATATCCGTCTTTCATTTTTAAATTAATTTGTAAAAAATTCTAAAAACATTCTTCTTTGTCATTACTCTTAACCTACGAGATCCGAAGCCTGCTAGTTTCCGGTTCTGACAATTAATTGCAGGTAGAACCGGTGTTCCAGGTCTTAATTAGTCCCTGATGAGAGGGGAATAAAAAAATGCATTGGAACTGGCTTCGAGGTCCAGAGTTGAGTGTAGGCCAGTGACACAACATCTCAATATAATCCATTTTAAATGCAAGGCTGTAGTTTGTAGAGGGGTTGTGTGAATACTTTCGGATGGTCTTGTATCTACTCCAAACCATTGGGGTGCGTACTGTTATTGTTCAACCCATCAAATCAATTATGAATTAATTTACAAAGAAGCCTCTACAGCAACTACAGTAATAAGCAATTACACTTCATAAAACTGTCCCACCTGCCTGGCTACAGTACCCCAGCTGGCCCAGATGGAGTGGGTGTTACTGTTTATTAAACTGGCCAGCAGTACCTGCCTGGCTACAGTACCCCAGCTGGCCCAGATGGAGTGGGTGTTACTGTTTATTAAACTGGCCAGCAGTATCTGCCTGGCTACAGTACCCCAGCTGGCCCAGATGGAGAGGGTGTTACTGTTTATTAAACTGGCCCACCTGCCTGGCTACAGTACCCCAGCTGGCCCAGATGGAGAGGGTGTTACTGTTTATTAAACTGGCCAGCAGTACCTGCCTGGCTACAGTACCCCAGCTGGCCCAGATGGAGAGGGTGTTACTGTTTATTAAACTGGCCCACCTGCCTGGCTACAGTACCCCAGCTGGCCCAGATGGAGAGGGTGTTACTGTTTATTAAACTGGCCCACCTGCCTGGCTACAGTACCCCAGCTGGCCCAGATGGAGAGGGTGTTACTGTTTATTAAACTGGCCCACCTGCCTGGCTACAGTACCCCAGCTGGCCCAGATGGAGAGGGTGTTACTGTTTATTAAACTGGCCCAGTACCTGCCTGGCTACAGTACCCCAGCTGGCCCAGATGGAGAGGGTGTTACTGTTTATTAAACTGGCCAGCAGTACCTGCCTGGCTACAGTACCCCAGCTGGCCCAGATGGAGTGGGTGTTACTGTTTATTAAACTGGCCCACCTGCCTGGCTACAGTACCCCAGCTGGCCCAGATGGAGTGGGTGTTACTGTTTATTAAACTGGCCCACCTGCCTGGCTACAGTACCCCAGCTGGCCCAGATGGAGAGGGTGTTACTGTTTAACGACCCAGCAGTACCTGTGGCTACAGTTGCTGGGGTTTGGGGGTTGCATACGTAGAATGTATGCCCACATGACTGTAAGTCGCTTTGGATAAAAGCGTCTGCTAAATGGCATATATTATTATTATGTTTATCTTGCCAGCACCTTCCGGTTACAGTCCAACGCTCTAACCACTAGGCTACCTGCTGGTTACCCAACGCTCTAACCACTGGCTACCTGCTGGGTGTTACTAGTCCAACGCTTAACCACTAGGCTACCTGCTGGTTACTAGTCCAACGCTCTAACCACTAGGCTACCTGCTGGTTACTAGTCCAACGCTCTAACCACTAGGCTACCTGCTGGTTACTGGTCCAACGCTCTAACCACTAGGCTACCTGCTGGTTACTAGTCCAACACTCTAACCACTAGGCTACCTGCTGGCCCAGATACTAGTCCAACGCTCTAACCACTAGGCTACCTGCTGGTTACTAGTCCAACGCCCTAACCACTAGGCTACCTGCTGGTTACTAGTCCAGATGGAGATCTAACCACTGGCTACCTGCCTGGTTACT
Organism: Oncorhynchus keta; assembly: GCF_023373465.1. Lineage (NCBI taxonomy): Eukaryota > Metazoa > Chordata > Actinopteri > Salmoniformes > Salmonidae > Oncorhynchus > Oncorhynchus keta. The sequence continues at coordinate 97,316,347 of NC_068421.1, read as the reverse complement.
AGTCCAACGCTCTAACCACTGTTTAGGCCAGCACCCTGCCGCCCCACTGTATGGTATGGGCTGACTGGTGACCTCAGAACTGTCACTGCTTATTAAGATCTTATGTGTGCAATATGGGATGTCTGTAGTCCCCAGTCTGGCCCAGTGACTGAGATGATGGTGTTACTTTACCAGGAAGACCTTAAATGTGACAGGTAATATAGTGTAGAGTGATGCTGGTTAGCCTTTATGTCTTTATTAATGTGACAGGTAATATAGTGTAGAGTGATGCTGGTAGCCCTTTATGTCTTTATTAATGTGACAGGTAATATAGTGTAGAGTGATGCTGGTTAGGCTTTATGTCTTTATTAATGTGACAGGTAATATAGTGTAGATTGATGCTGGTTAGCCTTTATGTCTTTATTAATGTGACAGGTAATATAGTGTAGAGTGATGCTGGTTAGCCTTTATGTCTTTATTAATGTGACAGGTAATATAGTGTAGAGGATGCTGGCTAGCCCTTTATGTCTTTATTAATGTGACAGATTAATGTAATATAGTGTAGAGTGATGCTGTTACTGTTTATTAAACTGGCCCACCTGTAGCCCTTTATGTCTTTATTAATGTGACAGGTAATATAGTGTAGAGTGATGCTGGTAGCCCTTTATGTCTTTATTAATGTGACAGGTAATATAGTGTAGAGTGATGCTGGTAGCCCCCAGCTATGTCTTTATTAATGTGACAGGTAATATAGTGTAGAACTGATGCTGGTAGCCCTTTGTTATGTCTTTATTAATGTGACAGGTAATATAGTGTAGAGTGATGCTGGTAGCCCATGTCTTTATTAATGTGCCCAGATATAGTGTAGAGTGATGCTGGTGTTTATGTCTTTATTAATGTGACAGGTAATATAGTGTAGAGTGATGCTGGTTAGCCTTTATGTCTTTATTAATGTGACAGGTAATATAGTGTAGAGTGATGCTGGTAGCCCATGTCTTTATTAATGTGACAGGTAATATAGTGTAGAGTGATGCTGGTAGCCCTTTATGTCTTTATTAATGTGACAGGTAATATAGTGTAGAGCCAGCGATGCTGGTAGCCCTTTATGTCTTTATTAATGTGACAGGTAATATAGTGTAGAGTGATGCTGGTTAGCCTTTATGTCTTTATTAATGTGACAGGTAATATAGTGTAGAGTGATGCTGGTAGCCCTTTATGTTCTTTATTAATGTGACAGGTAATATAGTGTAGAGTGATGCTGGTAGCCCTTTATGTCTTTATTAATGTGACAGGTAATATAGTGTAGAGTGATGCTGGTAGCCCTTTATGTCTTTATTAATGTGACAGGTAATATAGTGTAGAGTGATGCTGGTTAGCCTTTATGTCTTTATTAATGTGACAGGTAATATAGTGTAGAGTGATGCTGGTAGCCCTTTATGTCTTTATTAATGTGACAGGTAATATAGTGTAGAGTGATGCTGGTAGCCCTTTATGTCTTTATTAATGTGACAGGTAATATAGTGTAGAGTGATGCTGGTTAGCCTTTATGTCTTTATTAATGTGACAGGTAATATAGTGTAGAGTGATGCTGGTAGCCCTTTATGTCTTTATTAATGTGACAGGTAATATAGTGTAGAGTGATGCTGGTTAGGCTTTATGTCTTTATTAATGTGACAGGTAATATAGTGTAGAGTGATGCTGGTTAGGCTTTATGTCTTTATTAATGTGACAGGTAATATAGTGTAGAGTGATGCTGGTAGCCCTTTATGTCTTTATTAATGTGACAGGTAATATAGTGTAGAGTGATGCTGGTAGCCCTTTATGTCTTTATTAATGTGACAGGTAATATAGTGTAGAGTGATGCTGGTAGCCCTTTATGTCTTTATTAATGTGACAGGTAATATAGTGTAGAGTGATGCTGGTAGCCCTTTATGTCTTTATTAATGTGACAGGTAATATAGTGTAGAGTGATGCTGGTAGCCCTTTATGTCTTTATTAATGTGACAGGTAATATAGTGTAGAGTGATGCTGGTAGCCCTTTATGTCTTTATTAATGTGACAGGTAATATAGTGTAGAGTGATGCTGGTAGCCTTTATGTCTTTATTAATGTGACAGGTAATATAGTGTAGAGTGATGCTGGTTAGCCTTTATGTCTTTATTAATGTGACAGGTAATATAGTGTAGAGTGATGCTGGTAGCCCTTTATGTCTTTATTAATGTGACAGGTAATATAGTGTAGAGTGATGCTGGTTAGGCTTTATGTCTTTATTAATGTGACAGGTAATATAGTGTAGAGTGATGCTGGTAGCCCTTTATGTCTTTATTAATGTGACAGGTAATATAGTGTAGAGTGATGCTGGTAGCCCTTTATGTCTTTATTAATGTGACAGGTAATATAGTGTAGAGTGATGCTGGTTAGGCTTTATGTCTTTATTAATGTGACAGGTAATATAGTGTAGAGTGATGCTGGTTAGGCTTTATGTCTTTATTAATGTGACAGGTAATATAGTGTAGAGTGATGCTGGTAGCCCTTTATGTCTTTATTAATGTGACAGGTAATATAGTGTAGAGTGATGCTGGTTAGGCTTTATGTCTTTATTAATGTGACAGGTAATATAGTGTAGAGTGATGCTGGTAGCCCTTTATGTCTTTATTAATGTGACAGGTAATATAGTGTAGAGTGATGCTGGTAGCCCTTTATGTCTTTATTAATGTGACAGGTAATATAGTGTAGAGTGATGCTGGTAGCCCTTTATGTCTTTATTAATGTGACAGGTAATATAGTGTAGAGTGATGCTGGTTAGCCTTTATGTCTTTATTAATGTGACAGGTAATATAGTGTAGAGTGATGCTGGTAGCCCTTTATGTCTTTATTAATGTGACAGGTAATATAGTGTAGAGTGATGCTGGTAGCCCTTTATGTCTTTATTAATGTGACAGGTAATATAGTGTAGAGTGATGCTGGTAGCCCTTTATGTCTTTATTAATGTGACAGGTAATATAGTGTAGAGTGATGCTGGTAGCCCTTTATGTCTTTATTAATGTGACAGGTAATATAGTGTAGAGTGATGCTGGTAGCCTTTATGTCTTTATTAATGTGACAGGTAATATAGTGTAGAGTGATGCTGGTTAGGCTTTATGTCTTTATTAATGTGACAGGTAATATAGTGTAGAGTGATGCTGGTTAGCCCTTTATGTCTTTATTAATGTGACAGGTAATATAGTGTAGAGTGATGCTGGTAGCCTTTATGTCTTTATTAATGTGACAGGTAATATAGTGTAGAGTGATGCTGGTAGCCCTTTATGTCTTTATTAATGTGACAGGTAATATAGTGTAGAGTGATGCTGGTAGCCCTTTATGTCTTTATTAATGTGACAGGTAATATAGTGTAGAGTGATGCTGGTAGCCCTTTATGTCTTTATTAATGTGACAGGTAATATAGTGTAGAGTGATGCTGGTAGCCCTTTATGTCTTTATTAATGTGACAGGTAATATAGTGTAGAGCCCTGTCTTTATGCTGGTAGCCCCCTTTATGTCTTTATTAATGTGACAGGTAATATAGTGTAGAGTGATGCTGGTAGCCCTTTATGTCTTTATTAATGTGACAGGTAATATAGTGTAGAGTGATGCTGGTAGCCCTTTATGTCTTTATTAATGTGACAGGTAATATAGTGTAGAGTGATGCTGGTAGCCCTTTATGTCTTTATTAATGTGACAGGTAATATAGTGTAGAGTGATGCTGGTAGCCCTTTATGTCTTTATTAATGTGACAGGTAATATAGTGTAGAGTGATGCTGGTAGCCCTTTATGTCTTTATTAATGTGACAGGTAATATAGTGTAGAGTGATGCTGGTAGCCCTTTATGTCTTTATTAATGTGACAGGTAATATAGTGTAGAGTGATGCTGGTAGCCCTTTATGTCTTTATTAATGTGACAGGTAATATAGTGTAGAGTGATGCTGGTAGCCCTTTATGTCTTTATTAATGTGACAGGTAATATAGTGTAGAGTGATGCTGGTAGCCTTTATGTCTTTATTAATGTGACAGGTAATATAGTGTAGAGTGATGCTGGTAGCCCTTTATGTCTTTATTAATGTGACAGGTAATATAGTGTCGAGTGATGCTGGTTAGCCTTTATGTCTTTATTAATGTGACAGGTAATATAGTGTAGAGTGATGCTGGTAGCCCTTTATGTCTTTATTAATGTGACAGGTAATATAGTGTAGAGTGATGCTGGTAATGTGACAGGTAATATAGTGTAGAGTGATGCTGGTAGCCCTTTATGTCTTTATTAATGTGACAGGTAATATAGTGTAGAGTGATGCTGGTAGCCCTTTATGTCTTTATTAATGTGACAGGTAATATAGTGTAGAGTGATGCTGGTTAGCCCTTTATGTCTTTATTAATGTGACAGGTAATATAGTGTAGAGTGATGCTGGTAGCCCTTTATGTCTTTATTAATGTGACAGGTAATATAGTGTAGAGTGATGCTGGTTAGCCTTTATGTCTTTATTAATGTGACAGGTAATAGTGTAGAGTGATGCTGGTAGCCCTTTATGTCTTTATTAATGTGACAGGTAATATAGTGTAGAGTGATGCTGGTAGCCCTTTATGTCTTTATTAATGTGACAGGTAATATAGTGTAGAGTGATGCTGGTAGCCCTTTATGTCTTTATTAATGTGACAGGTAATATAGTGTAGAGTGATGCTGGTAGCCCTTTATGTCTTTATTAATGTGACAGGTAATATAGTGTAGAGTGATGCTGGTAGCCCTTTATGTCTTTATTAATGTGACAGGTAATATAGTGTAGAGTGATGCTGGTAGCCCTTTATGTCTTTATTAATGTGACAGGTAATATAGTGTAGAGTGATGCTGGTAGCCCTTTATGTCTTTATTAATGTGACAGGTAATATAGTGTAGTGAGCTGATGCTGGTAGAGTGAGCCTTTATGTCTTTATTAATGTGACAGGTAATATAGTGTAGAGTGATGCTGGTAGCCCTTTATGTCTTTATTAATGTGACAGGTAATATAGTGTAGAGTGATGCTGGTTAGCCTTTATGTCTTTATGAATGTGACAGGTAATATAGTGTAGAGTGATGCTGGTAGCCCTTTATGTCTTTATTAATGTGACAGGTAATATAGTGTAGAGTGATGCTGGTTAGCCTTTATGTCTTTATGAATGTGACAGGTAATATAGTGTAGAGTGATGCTGGTTGCCCTTTATGTCTTTATTAATGTGACAGGTAATATAGTGTAGAGTGATGCTGGTTGCCCTTTATGTCTTTATTAATGTGACAGGTAATATAGTGTAGAGTGATGCTGGTTAGCCTTTATGTCTTTATTAATGTGACAGGTAATATAGTGTAGAGTGATGCTGGTTAGCCTTTATGTCTTTATTAATGTGACAGGTAATATAGTGTAGAGTGATGCTGGTAGCCTTTATGTCTTTATTAATGTGACAGGTAATATAGTGTAGAGTGATGCTGGTAGCCCTTTATGTCTTTATTAATGTGACAGGTAATATAGTGTAGAGTGATGCTGGTTAGCCTTTATGTCTTTATTAATGTGACAGGTAATATAGTGTAGAGTGATGCTGGTAGCCCTTTATGTCTTTATTAATGTGACAGGTAATATAGTGTAGAGTGATGCTGGTTAGCCTTTATGTCTTTATGAATGTGACAGGTAATATAGTGTAGAGTGATGCTGGTAGCCCTTTATGTCTTTATTAATGTGACAGGTAATATAGTGTAGAGTGATGCTGGTAGCCCTTTATGTCTTTATTAATGTGACAGGTAATATAGTGTAGAGTGATGCTGGTAGCCCTTTATGTCTTTATTAATGTGACAGGTAATAGAGTGTCGAGTGATGCTGGTTAGCCTTTATGTCTTTATTAATGTGACAGGTAATATAGTGTAGAGTGATGCTGGTTAGCCTTTATTATACTGTAGCTGTGGTCAGAACAGAACCGCTCCATTAGTCCAAACCCTCAATAGCTAGCTAGTGCTACAACATAAGTAAACACTGGGTACAGTGTCAGTTACAGACTGGGTACAGTGTCAGTAAATCACTGGGTACAGTGTCAGTTACAGACTGGGTACAGTGTCAGTTACAGACTGGGTACAGTGTCAGTTATAGACTGGGTACAGTGTCAGTTACAGACTGGGTACAGTGTCAGTTACAGACTGGGTACAGTGTCAGTTATAGACTGGGTACAGTGTCAGTTACAGACTGGGTACAGTGTCAGTTAATCACTGGGTACAGTGTCAGTTAATCACTGGGTACAGTGTCAGTTAATCACTGGGTACAGTGTCAGTTACAGACTGGGTACAGTGTCAGTTACAGACTGGGTACAGTGTCAGTTACAGACTGGGTACAGTGTCGGTTAATCACTGGGTACAGTGTCAGTTACAGACTGGGTACAGTGTCAGTTACAGACTGGGTACAGTGTCAGTTACAGACTGGGTACAGTGTCGGTTAATCACTGGGTACAGAGTCAGTTGCAGACTGGGTACAGTGTCAGTTACAGACTGGGTACAGTGTCAGTTAATCACTGGGTACAGTGTCAGTTAATCTTTGGGTACAGTGTCAGTTAATCACTGGGTACAGTGTCAGTTATAGACTGGGTACAGTGTCGGTTAATCACTGGGTACAGTGTCAGTTAATCACTGAGTACAGTGTCAGTTAATCACTGGGTACAGTGTCAGTTAATCACTGGGTACAGTGTCAGTTACAGACTGGGTACAGTGTCAGTTACAGACTGGGTACAGTGTCAGTTACAGACTGGGTACAGTGTCAGTTAATCACTGGGTACAGTGTCAGTTAATCACTGGGTACAGTGTCAGTTACAGACTGGGTACAGTGTCAGTTACAGACTGGGTACAGTGTCAGTTACAGACTGGGTACAGTGTCAGTTAATCACTGGGTACAGTGTCAGTTAATCACTGGGTACAGTGTCAGTTAATCACTGGGTACAGTGTCAGTTAATCACTGGGTACAGTGTCAGTTACAGACTGGGTACAGTGTCAGTTACAGACTGGGTACAGTGTCAGTTACAGACTGGGTACATTGTCAGTTACAGACTGGGTACAGTGTCAGTTAATCACTGGGTACAGTGTCAGTTAATCACTGGGTACAGTGTCGGTTAATCACTGGGTACAGTGTCAGTTACAGACTGGGTACAGTGTCAGTTAATCACTGGGTACAGTGTCAGTTACAGACTGGGTACATTGTCAGTTACAGACTGGCTACAGTGTCAGTTAATCACTGGGTACAGTGTCAGTTATAGACTGGGTACAGTGTCAGTTAATCACTGGGTACCGTGTCAGTTACAGACTGGGTACAGTGTCAGTTACAGACTGGGTACAGTGTCGGTTAATCACTGGGTACAGTGTCAGTTAATCACTGGGTACAGTGTCAGTTACAGACTGGGTACAGTGTCAGTTAATCACTGGGTACAGTGTCAGTTACAGACTGGGTACAGTGTCGGTTAATCACTGGGTACAGTGTCAGTTAATCACTGGGTACAGTGTCAGTTAATCACTGGGTACAGTGTCAGTTAATCACTGGGTACCGTGTCAGTTACAGACTGGGTACAGTGTCGGTTAATCACTGGGTACAGTGTCAGTTAATCACTGGGTACAGTGTCAGTTACAGACTGGGTACAGTGTCAGTTAATCACTGGGTACAGTGTCAGTTAATCACTGGGTACAGTGTCAGTTAATCACTGGGTACAGTGTCAGTTATAGACTGGGTACAGTGTCAGTTAATCACTGGGTACAGTGTCAGTTAATCACTGGGTACAGTGTCAGTTATAGACTGGGGTACAGTGTCAGTTAATCACTGGGTACAGTGTCAGTTATAGACTGGGTACAGTGTCGGTTAATCACTGGGTACAGTGTCAGTTAATCACTGGGTACAGTGTCAGTTATAGACTGGGTACAGTGTCAGTTAATCACTGGGTACAGTGTCAGTTATAGACTGGGTACAGTGTCAGTTACAGACTGGGTACAGGGTCAGTTATAGACTGGGTACAGTGTTGGTTAATCACTGGGTACAGTTAATCACTGGGTACAGTGTCAGTTAATCACTGGGTACAGTGTCAGTTAATCACTGGGTACAGTGTCGGTTAATCACTGGGTACAGTGTCAGTTAATCACTGGGTACAGTGTCAGTTACAGACTGGGTACAGTGTCGGTTAATCACTGGGTACAGTGTCAGTTACAGACTGGGTACAGTGTCAGTTAATCACTGGGTACAGTGTCAGTTATAGACTGAGTACAGTGTCGGTTAATCACTGGGTACAGTGTCAGTTAATCACTGGGTACAGTGTCAGTTATAGACTGGGTACAGTGTCAGTTAATCACTGGGTACAGTGTCAGTTACAGACTGGGTACAGTGTCGGTTAATCACTGGGTACAGTGTCATTTATAGACTGGGTACAGTGTCAGTTAATCACTGGGTACAGTGTCAGTTAATCACTGGGTACAGTGTCAGTTAATCACTGGGTACAGTGTCGGTTAATCACTGGGTACAGTGTCGGTTAATCACTGGGTACAGTGTCAGTTACAGACTGGGTACAGTGTCAGTAACAGACTGGGTACAGTGTCAGTAAATCACTGGGTACAGTGTCAGTTACAGACTGGGTACAGTGTCAGTAAATCACTGGGTACAGTGTCGGTTAATCACTGGGTACAGTGCAGTTAATCACTGGGTACAGTGTCAGTTAATCACTGGGTACAGTGCAGTTAATCACTGGGTACAGTGCAGTTAATCACTGGGTACAGTGCAGTTAATCACTGGGTACAGTGCAGTTAATCACTGGGTACAGTGTCAGTTACAGACTGGGTACAGTGTCAGTTAATCACTGGGTACAGTGTCAGTTACAGACTGGGTACAGTGTCAGTTAATCACTGGGTACAGTGTCAGTTACAGACTGGGTACAGTGTCAGTTACAGACTGGGTACAGTGTCAGTTACAGTTTCTGAAGCAAGACCAGAGTGTCCTCTACTGTGTTAGTGTTAGCATCTGGTAGGTACAGTGTTACTATAGCATCTGGTAGGTACAGTGCTAATATAGCATCTGGTAGGTACAGTGTTAATATAGCATCTGGTCGGTACAGTGTTAATATAGCATCTGGTAGGTACAGTGTTAATATAGCATCTGGTAGGTACAGTGTTAATATAGCATCTGGTAGGTACAGTGTTAATATAGCATCTGGTAGGTACAGTGTTAATATAGCATCTGGTAGGTACAGTGTTACTATAGCATCTGGTAGGTACAGTGTTAATATAGCATCTGGTAGGTACAGTGTTAATATAGCATCTGGTAGGTACAGTGTTACTATAGCATCTGGTAGGTACAGTGTTAATATAGCATCTGGTAGGTACAGTGTTAATATAGCATCTGGTAGGTACAGTGTTAATATAGCATCTGGTAGGTACAGTGTTAAGGACACCAAGGTAGCATTCAAATTTACACCCTATTCTCTACATATCCCTGGTCAAAGGTAGTGCACTATATAGGGTGTAGGGTGCCATGTGGACTTCCCGCTCAGTCGGCCCAGGGAGAGAACACTCTGAGGTCTGTTTCTGGACGGGAGCTGAACTGAGTGTTGTGTTTGCTGCATAATCACGCAGTGCCAACATTTCCACTGCAAACCAAAGGAGTGGTACATGCTGATCTGCAGTGCTTTGTGGTTAGTTAACCTGCCAACCGGCTGCTGTGACCACGGTGTTTACACAAACAAACCTTCCCACTTTACCACAGGGTGAGGGGTACACACACCGTTTACAATTCAGTAGAATGCAATACAATATAACTTGATTCACCCTCATGGGGATACTGCAAGTAGATCTGGGGAAAGAGCCTGTGATAAAATACATGTAAAAAATTTAAAAGTCAGAGGGAAATCCACTTTAGCAGGAGAGTGGAGAGGCTGTGTAGATGTTATAGAGTTGAAGTATGAAGCAGACAGACAGACAGACAGACAGACAGACAGACAGACAGACAGACAGACAGACAGACAGACAGACAGACAGACAGACAGACAGACAGACAGACAGAAGGATGGTTAGAGGACGACGGGAGGAGAGACTGACTGTCTCTGCCTGTTCAGTGAGGAAGAGCAGACTAAGCACTTTTCTCTTCACCTGAAATACGAGGATTGAATGAAGGATGGTTAGAGGAATGAGAGCAGGGAGGGCTCTGCCTGTGACTCTTCTGATCACTATTCCGAGTTCCTTAAAGACAGGTAGTTCCTTAAAGACAGGTAGTTCCTTAAAGACAGGTGGTTCCTTAAAGACAGGTAGTTCCTTAAAGACAGGTAGTTCCTTAAAGACAGGTAGTTCCTTAAAGACAGGTAGTTCCTTAAAGACAGGTAGTTCCTTAAAGACAGGTAGTTCCTTAAAGACAGGTGGTTCCTTAAAGACAGGTAGTTCCTTAAAGACAGGTAGTTCCTTAAAGACAGGTGGTTCCTTAAAGACAGGTAGTTCCTTAAAGACAGGTAGTTCCTTAAAGACAGGTAGTTCCTTAAAGACAGGTAGTTCCTTAAAGACAGGTGGTTCCTTAAAGACAGGTGGTTCCTTAAAGACAGGTAGTTCCTTAAAGACAGGTAGTTCCTTAAAGACAGGTAGTTCCTTAAATAATATAATAATAATTCCTTAAAGACAGGTAGTTCCTTCCTTAAAAAGATAAAGACAGGTAGTTCCTTAAAGACAGGTGGTTCCTTAAAGACAGGTGGTTCCTTAAAGACAGGTAGTTCCTTAAAGACAGGTAGTTCCTTAAAGACAGGTAGTTCCTTAAAGACAGGTAGTTCCTTAAAGACAGGTAGTTCCTTAAAGACAGGTAGTTCCTTAAAGACAGGTAGTTCCTTAAAGACAGGTAGTTCCTTAAAGACAGGTAGTTCCTTAAAGACAGGTAGTTCCTTAAAGACAGGTGGTTCCTTAAAGACAGGTAGTTCCTTAAAGACAGGTGGTTCCTTAAAGACAGGTAGTTCCTTAAAGACAGGTAGTTCCTTAAAGACAGGTAGTTCCTTAAAGACAGGTGGTTCCTTAAAGACAGGTAGTTCCTTAAAGACAGGTGGTTCCTTAAAGACAGGTAGTTCCTTAAAGACAGGTAGTTCCTTAAAGACAGGTGGTTCCTTAAAGACAGGTAGGTTCCTTAAAGACAGGTGGTTCCTTAAAGACAGGAGTTCCTTAAAGACAGGTAGTTCCTTAAAGACAGGTAGTTCCTTAAAGACAGGTAGTTCCTTAAAGACAGGTAGTTCCTTAAAGACAGGTAGTTCCTTAAAGACAGGTAGTTCCTTAAAGACAGGTAGTTCCTTAAAGACAGGTAGTTCCTTAAAGACAGGTAGTTCCTTAAAGACAGGTGGTTCCTTAAAGACAGGTAGTTCCTTAAAGACAGGTAGTTCCTTAAAGACAGGTAGTTCCTTAAAGACAGGTAGTTCCTTAAAGACAGGTAGTTCCTTAAAGACAGGTAGTTCCTTAAAGACAGGTAGTTCCTTAAAGACAGGTAGTTCCTTAAAGACAGGTAGTTCCTTAAAGACAGGTAGTTCCTTAAAGACAGGTAGTTCCTTAAAGACAGGTAGTTCCTTAAAGACAGGTAGTTCCTTAAAGACAGGTGGTTCCTTAAAGACAGGTAGTTCCTTAAAGACAGGTGGTTCCTTAAAGACAGGTAGTTCCTTAAAGACAGGTAGTTCCTTAAAGACAGGTGGTTCCTTAAAGACAGGTAGTTCCTTAAAGACAGGTAGTTCCTTAAAGACAGGTAGTTCCTTAAAGACAGGTGGTTCCTTAAAGACAGGTAGTTCCTTAAAGACAGGTAGTTCCTTAAAGACAGGTAGTTCCTTAAAGACAGGTAGTTCCTTAAAGACAGGTAGTTCCTTAAAGACAGGTAGTTCCTTAAAGACAGGTAGTTCCTTAAAGACAGGTAGTTCCTTAAAGACAGGTAGTTCCTTAAAGACAGGTGGTTCCTTAAAGACAGGTAGTTCCTTAAAGACAGGTGGTTCCTTAAAGACAGGTGGTTCCTTAAAGACAGGTGGTTCCTTAAAGACAGGTGGTTCCTTAAAGACAGGTAGTTCCTTAAAGACAGGTAGTTCCTTAAAGACAGGTAGTTCCTTAAAGACAGGTGGTTCCTTAAAGACAGGTAGTTCCTTAAAGACAGGTAGTTCCTTAAAGACAGGTAGTTCCTTAAAGACAGGTAGTTCCTTAAAGACAGGTAGTTCCTTAAAGACAGGTAGTTCCTTAAAGACAGGTGGTTCCTTAAAGACAGGTGGTTCCTTAAAGACAGGTGGTTCCTGAAAGACAGGTGGTTCCTTAAAGACAGGTAGTTCCTTAAAGACAGGTGGTTCCTTAAAGACAGGTGGTTCCTTAAAGACAGGTAGTTCCTTAAAGACAGGTGGTTCCTTAAAGACAGGTAGTTCCTTAAAGACAGGTAGTTCCTTAAAGACAGGTAGTTCCTTAAAGACAGGTGGTTCCTTAAAGACAGGTAGTTCCTTAAAGACAGGTAGTTCCTTAAAGACAGGTAGTTCCTTAAAGACAGGTAGTTCCTTAAAGACAGGTAGTTCCTTAAAGACAGGTGGTTCCTTAAAGACAGGTGGTTCCTTAAAGACAGGTGGTTCCTTAAAGACAGGTCGTTCCTTAAAGACAGGTAGTTCCTTAAAGACAGGTAGTTACTTAAAGACAGGTGGTTCCTTAAAGACAGGTGGTTCCTTAAAGACAGGTAGTTCCTTAAAGACAGGTGGTTCCTTAAAGACAGGTAGTTCCTTAAAGACAGGTAGTTCCTTAAAGACAGGTGGTTCCTTAAAGACAGGTGGTTCCTTAAAGACAGGTAGTTCCTTAAAGACAGGTGGTTCCTTAAAGACAGGTGGTTCCTTAAAGACAGGTAGTTCCTTAAAGACAGGTGGTTCCTTAAAGACAGGTAGTTCCTTAAAGACAGGTAGTTCCTTAAAGACAGGTGGTTCCTTAAAGACAGGTGGTTCCTTAAAGACAGGTAGTTCCTTAAAGACAGGTAGTTCCTTAAAGACAGGTAGTTCCTTAAAGACAGGTAGTTCCTTAAAGACAGGTGGTTCCTTAAAGACAGGTAGATCCTTAAAGACAGGTAGTTCCTTAAAGACAGGTAGTTCCTTAAAGACAGGTAGTTCCTTAAAGACATGTGGTTCATTAAAGACAGGTGGTTCCTTAAAGACAGGTGGTTCCTTAAAGACAGGTAGTTCCTTAAAGATAAAGACAGGTAGTTCCTTAAAGACAGGTAGTTCCTTAAAGACAGGTGGTTCCTTAAAGACAGGTGGTTCCTTAAAGACAGGTAGTTCCTTAAAGACAGGTAGTTCCTTAAAGACAGGTAGTTCCTTAAAGACAGGTAGTTCCTTAAAGACAGGTAGTTCCTTAAAGACAGGTAGTTCCTTAAAGACAGGTAGTTCCTTAAAGACAGGTAGTTCCTTAAAGACAGGTGGTTCCTTAAAGACAGGTAGTTCCTTAAAGACAGGTAGTTCCTTAAAGACAGGTAGTTCCTTAAAGACAGGTAGTTCCTTAAAGACAGGTAGTTCCTTAAAGACAGGTAGTTCCTTAAAGACAGGTGGTTCCTTAAAGACAGGTAGTTCCTTAAAGACAGGTAGTTCCTTAAAGACAGGTAGTTCCTTAAAGACAGGTGGTTCCTTAAAGACAGGTGGTTCCTTAAAGACAGGTAGTTCCTTAAAGATAAAGACAGGTAGTTCCTTAAAGACAGGTAGTTCCTTAAAGACAGGTAGTTCCTTAAAGACAGGTGGTTCCTTAAAGACAGGTAGTTCCTTAAAGACAGGTAGTTCCTTAAAGACAGGTAGTTCCTTAAAGACAGGTGGTTCCTTAAAGACAGGTAGTTCCTTAAAGACAGGTAGTTCCTTAAAGACCTTAAAGACAGGTGGTTCCTTAAAGACAGGTAGTTCCTTAAAGACAGGTAGTTCCTTAAAGACAGGTGGTTCCTTAAAGACAGGTGGTTCCTTAAAGACAGGTAGTTCCTTAAAGACAGGTGGTTCCTAAAAGACAGGTGGTTCCTTAAAGACAGGTGGTTCCTTAACGTCAAAAGTGTCCAAATGAAACAAAGTAAAACAAACAATACTTGGAGGTAATTCATCTGTAGAGACGAGGATCATACCAGGGTGAATATGACTGTTGAGACGAGGGTGATACCAGGGTGAATATGACTGTAGAGACGAGGGTGATACCAGGGTGAATATGACTGTAGAGACGAGGGTGATACCAGGGTGAATATGACTGTAGAGACGAGGGTGATACCAGGGTGAATATGACTGTAGAGACGAGGGTGATACCAGGGTGAATATGACTGTAGAGACGAGGGTGATACCAGGGTGAATATGACTGTAGAGACGAGGGTGATACCAGGGTGAATATGACTGTAGAGACGAGGGTGATACCAGGGTGAATATGACTGTAGAGACGAGGGTGATACCAGGGTGAATATGACTGTAGAGACGAGGGTGATACCAGGGTGAATATGACTGTAGAGACGAGGGTGATACCAGGGTGAATATGACTGTAGAGACGAGGATCATACCAGGGTGAATATGACTGTAGAGACGAGGGTGATACCAGGGTGAATATGACTGTAGAGACGAGGATCATACCAGGGTGAATATGACTGTAGAGACGAGGGTGATACCAGGGTGAATATGACTGTAGAGACGAGGGTGATACCAGGGTGAATATGACTGTAGAGACGAGGGTGATACCAGGGTGAATATGACTGTAGAGACGAGGGTGATACCAGGGTGAATATGACTGTAGAGACGAGGGTGATACCAGGGTGAATATGACTGTAGAGACGAGGATCATACCAGGGTGAATATGACTGTAGAGACGAGGGTGATACCAGGGTGAATATGACTGTAGAGACGAGGATCATACCAGGGTGAATATGACTGTAGAGACGAGGGTGATACCAGGGTGAATATGACTGTAGATACGAGGGTGATACCAGGGTGACCATGATTGTAGAGACGAGGGTAATACCAGGGTGAATAAGACTGTAGAGACGAGTGTCATACAAGGGTAAATATGACTGTAGAGACGTGGGTGATACCAGGGTAAATATGACTGTAGAGACGAGGGTGATACCAGGGTGAATATGACGGTAGAGACGAGGGTGATACCAGGGTGAATATGAGGGTAGAGACGAGGGTGATACCAGGGTGAATATGACTGTAGATACGAGGGTGATACCAGGGTGAACATGACTGTAGAAACGAGGGTGATACCAGGGTGAATATGACTGTAGAGACGAGGGTGATACCAGGGTGAATATGACTGTAGAGACGAGGGTGATACCAGGGTGAATATGACTGTAGAGACGAGGGTGATACCAGGGTGAATATGACTGTAGACACCCAGCCCTGAGAGGATGGAGAGGAGGATCTGATAGAGACTGAGACACCCAGCCCTGAGAGGATGGAGAGGAGGATCTGATAGTCTGAGACACCCAGCCCTGAGAGGGTGGAGAGGAGGATCTGATAGAGCCTGAGACGCCCAGCCCTGAGAGGGTGGAGAGGAGGATCTGATAGAGCCCTGAGACACCCAGCCCTGAGAGGGTGGAGAGGAGGATCTGATAGAGCCTGAGACACCCAGCCCTGAGAGGGTGGAGAGGAGGATCTGATAGAGCCTGAGACGTCCAGCCCTGAGAGGATGGAGAGGAGGATCTGATAGAGCCTGAGACGCCCAGCCCTGAGAGGGTGGAGAGGAGGATCTGATAGAGCCTGAGACACCCAGCCCTGAGAGGGTGGAGAGGAGGATCTGATAGAGCCTGAGACACCCAGCCCTGAGAGGGTGGAGAGGAGGATCTGATAGAGCCTGAGACACCCAGCCCTGAGAGGGTGGAGAGGAGGATCTGATGGTTCATGGTGTAGGAGGCAGCGGATAGATCTAGGAGGATGAGAACAGAGGAGAGAGAGACAGCTTTGGCGGTGCCTGTGACACAGAGGGAGAGCAGCCTCGGTTTTTTAACCCGTCTTGAATCCTGACTGGTTAGGGAGGGGAGAAAGAGGTCAAGGCATAGAGTAGTTCTCTGTGAGTGGGACCAGTGGACTCAATAGGCTGAGTGAATGAGGAGCGGATGTTGTATGGCGTGAGAGGGGAGAAAGAGGTCAAGGCATAGAGTAGTTCTCTGTGAGTGGGACCAGTGGACTCAATAGGCTGAGTGAATGAGGAGCGGATGTCATTGAAGGTTATTTTCAAAGTGGTTGACAATGTCATCCGCAGAGAGGGGGGAGCAGGCTGCAAAGATATTCCTATGGTTAGAGGCAGAAGCTTGATATTTATTAGAGTAAAAAAAAGTCACTTTAGCAGTGAAACAGAAGGTAGTGAAAGGATGATGGGTCCTCCGGAAGTTTAGTTTTCCTCCATTTTTGCTCAGGATGCCGGGAGGAAAGGGGACATTCAGGATGGGGGGGCCGGGTCGGCCGGGAGGAAAGGGGACATTCAGGATGGGGGGGCCGGGTCGGCCGGGAGGAAAGGGGACAGTGCAAATCATAGGGAGGAAAGTAGGGTCGAAGAGGCAGAATTAGGAGACAAGAGGGAGATGGATTTAACAGAAGGGCGAGATGATAGGATAGAAGAGGAGAGAGTAGTGGGAGAGACAGAGTGAAGATTTGACAGCGCATGACCATCTGGGTAGGGGCTGAGTGGTTAGGGTTGGAGGAAAGGGAGAAAGACAATGAAACAAAGTAGTGATCAGAGACCTGGAGGGGGGTTACAGTGAGATTAGTAGGAGAACAGAGACCTGGAGGGGGTCACAGTGAGATTAGTAGGAGAACAGAGACCTGGAGGAGGTCACAGTGAGATTAGTAGGAGAACAGAGACCTGGAGGAGGTCACAGTGAGATTAGTAGGAGAACAGAGACCTGGAGGTGGTTACAGTGAGATTAGTAGGAGAACAGAGACCTGGAGGAGGTCACAGTGAGATTAGTAGGAGAACAGAGACCTGGAGGAGGTCACAGTGAGATTAGTAGGAGAACAGAGACCTGGAGGAGGTCACAGTGAGATTAGTAGGAGAACAGAGACCTGGAGGAGGTTACAGTGAGATTAGTAGGAGAACAGAGACATTTACATTTACATTTAAGTCATTTAGCAGACGCTCTTATCCAGAGCGACTTACAAATTGGTGCATTCACCTTATGACATCCAGTGGAACAGCCACTTTACAATAGTGCATCTAAATCTTTTAAGGGGGGGGGGGTGAGAAGGATTACTTTATCCTATCCTAGGTATTCCTTAAAGAGGTGGGGTTTCAGGTGTCTCCGGAAGGTGGTGATTGACTCCGCTGTCCTGGCGTCGTGAGGGAGTTTGTTCCACCATTGGGGAGCCAGAGCAGCGAACAGTTTTGACTGGGCTGAGCGGGAACTGTACTTCCTCAGTGGTAGGGAGGCGAGCAGGCCAGAGGTGGATGAACGCAGTGCCCTTGTTTGGGTGTAGGGCCTGATCAGAGCCTGGAGGTACTGAGGTGCCGTTCCCCTCACAGCTCCGTAGGCAAGCACCATGGTCATGTAGCGGATGCGAGCTTCAACTGGAAGCCAGTGGAGAGAGCGGAGGAGCGGGGTGACGTGAGAGAACTTGGGAAGGTTGAACACCAGACGGGCTGCAGCGTTCTGGATGAGTTGTAGGGGTTTAATGGCACAGGCAGGGAGCCCAGCCAACAGCGAGTTGCAGTAATCCAGACGGGAGATGACAAGTGCCTGGATTAGGACCTGCGCCGCTTCCTGTGTGAGGCAGGGTCGTACTCTGCGGATGTTGTAGAGCATGAACCTACAGGAATGGGCCACCGCCTTGATGTTAGTTGAGAACGACAGGGTGTTGTCCAGGATCACGCCAAGGTTCTTAGCGCTCTGGGAGGAGGACACAATGGAGTTGTCAACCGTGATGGCGAGATCATGGAACGGGCAGTCCTTCCCCGGAAGGAAGAGCAGCTCCGTCTTGCCGAGGTTCAGCTTGAGGTGGTGATCCGTCATCCACACTGATATGTCTGCCAGACATGCAGAGATGCGATTCGCCACCTGGAGGGGGTCACAGTGAGATTAGTAGGAGAACAGAGACCTGGAGGGGGTTACAGTGAGATTAGTAGGAGAACAGAGACCTGGAGGGGGTCACAGTGAGATTACTAGGAGAACATAGACCTGGAGGGGGTCACAGTGAGATTAGTAGGAGAACAGAGACCTGTAGGGGGTTATAGTGAGATTCGTAGGAGAACAGAGACCTGGAGGGGGGTTACAGTGAGATTAGTAGGAGAACAGAGACCTGGAGGAGGTTACAGTGAGATTAGTAGGAGAACATAGACCTGGAGGGGTTACAGTGAGATTAGTAGGAGAACATAGACCTGGAGGGGTTATAGTGAGATTAGTAGGAGAACAGAGACCTGGAGGGGGTTACAGTGAGATTAGTAGGAGAACAGAGACCTGGAGGAGGTTACAGTGAGATTAGTAGGAGAACAGAGACCTGGAGGGGGTCACAGTAAGATTAGTAGGAGAACAGAGACCTGGAGGGGTCACAGTGAGATTAGTAGGAGAACAGAGACCTGGAGGAGGTTACAGTGAGATTAGTAGAACAGAGACCTGGAGGGGGTTACAGTGAGATTAGTAGGAGAACAGAGACCTGGAGGGGTTACAGTGAGATTAGTAGGAGAACAGAGACCTGGAGGAGGTTACAGTGAGATTAGTAGGAGAACAGAGACCTGGAGGGGTTACAGTGAGATTAGTAGGAGAACAGAGACCTGGAGGGGGTTATAGTGAGATTAGTAGGAGAACAGAGACCTGGAGGAGGTTACAGTGAGATTAGTAGGAGAACAGAGACCTGGTGGAGGTTACAGTGAGATTAGTAGGAGAACAGAGACCTGGAGGGGGTTACAGTGAGATTAGTAGGAGAACTGAGACCTGGAGGAGGTTACAGTGAGATTAGTAGGAGAACAGAGACCTGGAGGGGTTACAGTGAGATTAGTAGGAGAACAGAGACCTGGAGGGGGGGTTACAGTTTAGTAGGAGAACTGACCTGAGGAGGTTAGTGAGAGAACAGGAGAACAGAGACCTGGAGGAGGTTGCAGTGAGATGAATAGGAGAACAGAGACCTGGAGGGGTTACAGTGAGATTAGTAGGAGAACATAGACCTGGAGGGGTCACAGTGAGATTAGTAGGAGAACAGAGACCTGGAGGAGGTTACAGTGAGATTAGTAGGAGAACAGAGACCTGGAGGGGGTTACAGTGAGATTAGTAGGAGAACAGAGACCTGGAGGGGTTACAGTGAGATTTAGGAGAACAGAGACCTGGAGGGGTTACAGTGAGATTAGTAGGAGAACAGCCTGGAGGGGTTACTTAGTAAAGATGAGGTCACAGTGAAAGTAGGAGAACAGAGACCTGGAGGGGGTGGCTTTGTGAGTTGGAGGAGAACAGCCTGGAGGTTACTAGTAGGAGAACAAGACCTGGAGGGTTTTGTGAGATTAGTAGGAGAACAGAGACCTGGAGGGGTCACAGTGAGATTAGTAGGAGAACAGAGACCTGGAGGAGGTACAGTGAGATTAGTAAGAGACCTGGAGGTTACAGTGATGGCTTTGTGAGGAGGACAACAGCCTCTAGTAAAGATGAGGTAAAGCGTATGGTTTTGTGAGTTGGAGGAGAACAGCCTCTAGTAAAGATGAGGTAAAGGTAATGGCTTTGTGAGTTGGAGGACAACAGCCTCTAGTAAAGATGAGGTAAAGCGTATGGCTTTGTGAGTTGGAGGAGAACAGCCTCTAGAAAAGATGAGGTAAAGGTAATGGCTTTGTGAGTTGGAGGAGAACAGCCTCTAGTAAAGATGAGGTAAAGCGTGTGGTTTTGTGAGTTGGAGGAGAACAGCCTCTAGTAAAGATGAGGTAAAGGTAATGGCTTTGTGAGTTGGAGGAGAACAGCCTCTAGAAAAGATGAGGTAAAGGTAATGGCTTTGTGAGTTGGAGGAGAACAGCCTCTAGTAAAGATGAGGTAAAGCGTATGGTTTTGTGAGTTGGAGGAGAACAGCCTCTAGTAAAGATGAGGTAAAGCGTGTGGTTTTGTGAGTTGGAGGAGAACAGCCTCTAGTAAAGATGAGGTAAAGCGTATGGTTTTGTGAGTTGGAGGAGAACAGCCTCTAGTAAAGATGAGGTAAAGGTAATGGCTTTGTGAGTTGGAGGACAACAGCCTCTAGTAAAGATGAGGTAAAGCGTGTGGTTTTGTGAGTTGGAGGAGAACAGCCTCTAGTAAAGATGAGGTAAAGGTAATGGCTTTGTGAGTTGGAGGACAACAGCCTCTAGTAAAGATGAGGTAAAGCGTATGGTTTTGTGAGTTGGAGGAGAACAGCCTCTAGTAAAGATGAGGTAAAGGTAATGGCTTTGTGAGTTGGAGGAGAACAGCCTCTAGTAAAGATGAGAGTTGGGAAAAAAATAATCGAAGTCAGACGTCTGGAGGCTGAAGTTGCAAAGTACGAAGAGCGGTGAGCAGGAAATGAGCTCATTGAGGAACTCTGCAAGGGCTCCTGTTGGGGGATAGATTACAATGTTAAGCTTCAGTGGAAAAGTGACAGTGACAGAATGGAATTCAAATGAGGAAGAGGGAGAAATGAGAAAATCTCCAGTTTGGAGAAATGTGTAGCCCTGTGCCACCACCACCGTGACGACCAGATGATCTCGGACTATGAGAGAAAACGTAGTCAGATGAAGAAAGAGCAGCTGGTGTTCTCTGAGGTGATCCATGTCTCCATCAGGGACAAAACGTCAAGGGACTGAAGGGCAGCCTCGGCCCAGAGGAACTCTGCGTTCTCGACCACAGATCGACAGTTCCAAACGCTGTCAGACACCCGGGAATTCTACATGGGTCGTGCGTGCAGGGTACACTAAATTAGAACGGTTGTAGCCAATCAGTGGGGAGCGTCTGTAAAACTTACAGGGAGTGGAGAGTACAGAGGTATAAAACACACACAGGCTAAGTGGGATTGGAGGCTGCGCTCCACAGCACCGTTGATGCAGGCCCCTAGCTAGTACATCAGTGTTCCTCTGCAGGGATCTACAAGGAGAGAGAAGAGAGCTCAGAGCATCCATGCAGAAAACTGCTTCTCCATGGGACAATTATAGTGTCCATGCAGATGTATAAAACTCCTCGTTTGCATCTCAAATGGCACTCTAGTCTCTATATAGGGAATAGGGTGCCATAGGGCTCTGGTCTAAAGTAGTGCACTATATAGGGAATAGGGTGCCATAGGGCTCTGGTCTATAGTAGTGAACTATAATAGGGAATAGGGTGCCATAGGGCTCTGGTCTATAGTAGTGAACTATATAGGGAATAGGGTGCCATAGGGCTCTGGTCTATAGTAGTGCACTATATAGGGAATAGGGTGCCATAGGGCTCTGGTCTAAAGTAGTGCACTATATAGGGAATAGGGTGCCATAGGGCTCTGGTCTATAGTAGTGCACTATATAGGGAATAGGGTGCCATAGGGCTCTGGTCTAAAGTAGTGCACTACATAGGGAATAGGGTGCCATAGGGCTCTGGTCTAAAGTAGTGCACTACATAGGGAATAGGGTGCTATAGGGCTCTGGTCTATAGTAGTGCACTATATAGGGAATAGGGTGCCATAGGGCTCTGGTCTAAAGTAGTGCACTATATAGGGAATAGGGTGCCATAGGGCTCTGGTCTAAAGTAGTGCACTACATAGGGAATAGGGTGCCATAGGGCTCTGATGTTAGCCCGCTACCATGATAAATCGATAGGCGAGGAGGTTTGCTAGCAAGCTGTCAATGTGCATAATAACTAACAAGTGAAGGGAGAGAAGAAGAAAGGCTGATATGCCAAGTGTTTGTACTCTGACTGAGTGGTCGCAAACAACCTGTGAGGTTTGAGGATCCAGTCTCTCACAGACACACCTTCGCATGCTGCTCCTAATCTGCAGGTTGGTCTATAAACCTGCAGGGAGGTATTTTGACCACATCTACTTAGGCATAATAAAATCCTTTATGTTTTCGAATGTCAATTGAAGTAAACGATTACGAATACGAGTATTGCCCCAGTAGATGAATCTGATGCGTAGGCCAAAGGGGAAAACTATTTTTTTTTTTTTTTCAAATGTTCAAACTTGTAAAACAAACTGGAGAAAATTAAATTAGGGAAATAACAGAATCAGGCAGCATATTTGCTATGCCAGTTAACTTGTGTCCCCCCATCCTTGGGCCAGAGGTGCTCTGAGGGAAAGTTCTCCCTTTCTGGCCAGTGGGTCCCTCTTCCCACTGATCCCCCCTACACCCCAGAGAGGTCTTCATTAGGGTCCCTCTTCCCACTGATCCCCCCTACACCCCAGAGAGGTCTTCATTAGAGTCCCTCTTCCCACTGATCCCCCCCTACACCCCAGAGAGGTCTTCATTAGAGTCCCTCTTCCCACTGATCCCCCTACACCCCAGAGAGGTCTTCATTAGGGTCCCTCTTCCCACTGATCCCCCCCCTACACCCCAGAGAGGTCTTCATTAGGGTCCCTCTTCCCACTGATCCCCCTACACCCCAGAGAGGTCTTCATTAGGGTCCCTCTTCCCACTGATCCCCCCCCCTACACCCCAGAGAGGTCTTCATTAGGGTCCCTCTTCCCACTGATCCCCCCTACACCCCAGAGAGGTCTTCATTAGAGTCCCTCTTCCCACTGATCCCCCTACACCCCAGAGAGGTCTTCCTTAGAGCCCCTCTTCCCCCTGATCCCCCCCCTACACCCCAGAGAGGTCTTCATTAGGGTCCCTCTTCCCACTGATCCCCCCCTACACCCCAGAGAGGTCTTCATTAGGGTCCCTCTTCCCACTGATCCCCCTACACCCCAGAGAGGTCTTCATTAGGGTCCCTCTTCCCACTGATCCCCCTACACCCCAGAGAGTCTTCATTAGGGTCCCTCTTCCCACTGACCCCCTACACCCCAGAGAGGTCTTCATTAGAGTCCCTCTTCCCACTGATCCCCCTACACCCCAGAGAGGTCTTCATTAGAGTCCCTAATCCCACTGATCCCCCCCTACACCCCAGAGAGGTCTTCATTAGGGTCCCTCTTCCCACTGATCCCCCTACACCCCAGAGAGGTCTTCATTAGAGTCCCTCTTCCCACTGATCCCCCCCCTACACCCCAGAGAGGTCTTCATTAGAGTCCCTAATCCCACTGATCCCCCCCTACACCCCAGAGAGGTCTTCATTAGGGTCCCTCTTCCCACTGATCCCCCCCCTACACCCCAGAGAGGTCTTCATTAGAGTCCCTAATCCCACTGATCCCCCTACACCCCAGAGAGGTCTTCATTAGGGTCCCTCTTCCCACTGATCCCCCCCTACACCCCAGAGAGGTCTTCATTAGGGTCCCTCTTCCCACTGATCCCCCCCTACACCCCAGAGAGGTCTTCATTAGGGTCCCTCTTCCCACTGATCCCCCTACACCCCAGAGGTCTTCATTAGGGTCCCTCTTCCCACTGACCCCCTACACCCCAGAGAGGTCTTCATTAGGGTCCCTCTTCCCACTGATCCCCCTACACCCCAGAGAGGTCTTCATTAGGTCCCTCTTCCCACTGACCCCTACACCCCAGAGAGGTCTTCATTAGAGTCCCTCTTCCCACTGACCCCCTACACCCCAGAGAGGTCTTCATTAGGGTCCCTCTTCCCACTGATCCCCCCTACACCCCAGAGAGGTCTTCATTAGGGTCCCTCTTCCCACTGACCCCCCTACACCCCAGAGAGGTCTTCATTAGGGTCCCTCTTCCCACTGACCCCCTACACCCCAGAGAGGTCTTCATTAGGGTCCCTCTTCCCACTGATCCCCCTACACCCCAGAGAGGTCTTCATTAGGGTCCCTCTTCCCACTGATCCCCTACACCCCAGAGAGGTCTTCATTAGGGTCCCTCTTCCCACTGATCCCCCTACACCCCAGAGAGGTCTTCATTAGGGTCCCTCTTCCCACTGACCCCCCCCTACACCCCAGAGAGGTCTTCATTAGGGTCCCTCTTCCCACTGATCCCCCTACACCCCAGAGAGGTCTTCATTAGGTCCCTCTTCCCACTGATCCCCCTACACCCCAGAGAGGTCTTCATTAGGGTCCCTCTTCCCACTGATCCCCCTACACCCCAGAGAGGTCTTCATTAGGGTCCCTCTTCCCACTGACCCCCTACACCCCAGAGAGGTCTTCATTAGGGTCCCTCTTCCCACTGATCCCCCTACACCCCAGAGAGGTCTTCATTAGGGTCCCTCTTCCCACTGACCCCCTACACCCCAGAGAGGTCTTCATTAGGGTCCCTCTTCCCACTGATCCCCACTACACCCCAGAGAGGTCTTCATTAGGGTCCCTCTTCCCACTGACCCCCCCCCCCTACACCCCAGAGAGGTCTTCATTAGGGTCCCTCTTCCCACTGATCCCCCTACACCCCAGAGGGGTCTTCATTAGGGTCCCTCTTCCCACTGACCCCCCAACACCCCAGAGAGGTCTTCATTAGGGTCCCTCTTCCCACTGATCCCCCTACACCCCAGAGAGGTCTTCATTAGGGTCCCTCTTCCCACTGATCCCCCTACACCCCAGAGAGGTCTTCATTAGGGTCCCTCTTCCCACTGATCCCCCTACACCCCAGAGAGGTCTTCATTAGGGTCCCTCTTCCCACTGATCCCCCTCCCCACCAGAGAGGTCTTCATTAGGGTCCCTCTTCCCACTGATCCCCCTACACCCCAGAGAGGTCTTCATTAGGGTCCCTCTTCCCACTGATCCCCCTATACCCCAGAGAGGTCTTCATTAGGGTCCCTCTTCCCACTGATCCCCCCTCCCCACCAGAGAGGTCTTCATTAGGGTCCCTCTTCCCACTGATCCCCCCCTACACCCCAGAGAGGTCTTCATTAGGGTCCCTCTTCCCACTGATCCCCCCTCCACCCCAGAGAGGTCTTCATTAGAGTCCCTCTTCCCACTGATCCCCCCCCTACACCCCAGAGAGGTCTTCATTAGGGTCCCTCTTCCCACTGATCCCCCCTCCACCCCAGAGAGGTCTTCATTAGGGTCCCTCTTCCCACTGATCCCCCCTCCACACCAGAGAGGTCTTCATTAGGGTCCCTCTTCCCACTGATCCCCCCTCCCCACCAGAGAGGTCTTCATTAGGGTCCCTCTTCCCACTGATCCCCCCTCCACACCAGAGAGGTCTTCATTAGAGTCCCTCTTCCCACTGATCCCCCCTCCACACCAGAGAGGTCTTCATTAGGGTCCCTCTTCCCACTGATCCCCCCTCCACACCAGAGAGGTCTTCATTAGAGTCCCTCTTCCCACTGATCCCCCTCCACACCAGAGAGGTCTTCATTAGAGTCCCTCTTCCCACTGATCCCCCCTCCACACCAGAGAGGTCTTCATTAGAGTCCCTCTTCCCACTGATCCCCCCTCCACACCAGAGAGGTCTTCATTAGAGTCCCTCTTCCCACTGATCCCCCCTCCACACCAGAGAGGTCTTCATTAGAGTCCCTCTTCCCACTGATCCCCCTACACCCCAGAGAGGTCTTCATTAGAGTCCCTCTTCCCACTGATCCCCCCCTACACCCCAGAGAGGTCTTCATTAGGGTCCCTCTTCCCACTGATCCCCCCCTACACCCCAGAGGGTCTTCATTAGGGTCCCTCTTCCCACTGATCCCCCTACACCCCAGAGAGGTCTTCATTAGGGTCCCTCTTCCCACTGATCCCCCCCCTACACCCCAGAGAGGTCTTCATTAGAGTCCCTAATCCCACTGATCCCCCCCTACACCCCAGAGAGGTCTTCATTAGGGTCCCTCTTCCCACTGATCCCCCCCCTACACCCCAGAGAGGTCTTCATTAGAGTCCCTAATCCCACTGATCCCCCCTACACCCCAGAGAGGTCTTCATTAGAGTCCCTAATCCCACTGATCCCCCTACACCCCAGAGAGGTCTTCATTAGGGTCCCTCTTCCCACTGATCCCCCCCTACACCCCAGAGAGGTCTTCATTAGAGTCCCTAATCCCACTGATCCCCCCCTACACCCCAGAGAGGTCTTCATTAGGGTCCCTCTTCCCACTGATCCCCCCCTACACCCCAGAGAGGTCTTCATTAGGGTCCCTCTTCCCACTGATCCCCCCCTACACCCCTACGTATTTTATTTATATATATATATTTATTTATATATCACTTCTCTGTCTCCGTATTACTAACATTTATTCTGTCATATAGCCCGGCGACGGTAGGATTGATCCAATCTCTGTCACCCTCTCTCTCTCTCACTCCCTCTCTCTCTCTGCCTCTCTCTCCCTCTCTCTCTCTCCCTCTCTCTCTCACTCCCTCTTTCTCTCTCACTCCCTCTTTCTCTCTCTCTCTCTCTCTTTCTCTCTCCCTCTCTCTCTCACTCCCTCTTTCTCTCTCTCTCTCCCTCTTTCTCTCTCTCTCCTTTTCTCACTCCCTCTCTCTCCCTCTCTCACTCCCTCCTCTCTCTCTCTCTCCCTCCCTCCCTCTCTCACTCCCTTTTTCTCTCTCTCTCTCCCTCCCTCCCTCTCTCACTCCCTTTTTCTCTCTCTCTCCCTCTTTCTCTCTCTCCTTTCTCACTCCCTCTCTCTCCCTTTCTCACTCCCTCTCTCTCCCTCTCTCACTCCCTCCCTCTCTCTCTCTCTCCCTCTTTCTCCCTCTCTCCCTTTCTCACTCCCTCTCTCTCCCTCTCTCACTCCCTCCCTCTCTCTCTCTCTCCCTCCCTCTCTCTCTCCCTCTCTCTCTCCCTTTCTCACTCCCTCTCTCTCTCACTCCCTCTCTCACTCTCACTCCCTTTCTCACTCCCTCTCTCTCTCTCTCTCCCACTCTCTCACCCTCTCTCTCTCTCTCTTTCCATGTCTCTGTGATGAGGGAAATCATTCGTTTGTATGCAGTCATTCCAGATGACAGGAAGCCTGCACAGGTGGATGTCATGAGTTCCCGAGTGGTGCAGCGTTCTAAGGAAATGCATCACTACAGACCCTGGTTTGATTCCAGGCTGTATCACAGCCGGCCGTAATTGGGAGGTGCACAATTGGCCCAATGTCGTCTGGGTTAGGGTTTGGCCGGAGTAGGCCGTCATTGTAAATAAGAATTTGTTTTTAAATGACTTGCCAAGTTAAAAAATAAAATAAATGAGCCTTACCCTGGAGGCAGAACAGGGTGATTTCTGCTAGATGGAGCAGCTGCAAAGTAAAAATGAGGTTTAAAATGGATGACTTTGTGGCTGTGCCAGCAAATGACCACTCTGCTGTGCTACTTCCAGTGCATGATTCATCCCACTAATGCCAACCTGCTAAACCTGCTGTAGAGTGATTTCACACTGACTCCAGCCGAGTTAAACCTTCTACTGTAAGGATTCACGTCCCCATCAGACTAGAATACAAAACGGCTATTTAATAGTAAGGTTTAATAGTCTCACAGAATTTCGTCATTTGATAAGATCCGATATATTTGAGACGATGGAACAAATGGTCTCTGGAGTAACAGGAAGAGGCTTAATAATGACATCAAGATTCGCTGGCTTGTCCCTTCTTCATTCTCTAAATGTTTTTAAAGCATTTTATTGAAAATCTTGATTTCTTCTGTAAGTCCTGACGTTAACAGGGGTTTTATGTGTCGGTGTTTGCAGTTGGTCTCGGTGACATTGGGAATATCCTATGACGAGGACAATTTCTCTCACATTATTGGTTCAGATTATATTACTGTTTTATTCGGTCTGATGTTACAGGCTAGGTGGTCCTGTATAGTGATGATGTCAGTGTGTTCCACCCCATCAGTCTGATGTTACAGGCTAGGTGGTCCTGTATAGTGATGATGTCAGTGTGTTCCACCCCATCAGACTGATGTTACAGGCTAGGTGGTCCTGTATAGTGATGATGTCAGTGTTCCACCCCATCAGACTGATGTTACAGGCTAGGTGGTCCTGTATAGTGATGATGTCAGTGTTCCACCCCATCAGACTGATGTTACAGGCTAGGTGGTCCTGTATAGTGATGATGTCAGTGTGTTCCACCCCATCAGACTGATGTTACAGGCTAGGTGGTCCTGTATAGTGATGATGTCAGTGTTCCACCCCATCAGACTGATGTTACAGGCTAGGTGGTCCTGTATAGTGATGATGTCAGTGTTCCACCCCATCAGACTGATGTTACAGGCTAGGTGGTCCTGTATAGTGATGATGTCAGTGTTCCACCCCATCAGACTGATGTTACAGGCTAGGTGGTCCTGTATAGTGATGATGTCAGTGTTCCACCCCATCAGACTGATGTTACAGGCTAGGTGGTCCTGTATAGTGATGATGTCAGTGTGTTCCACCCCATCAGACTGATGTTACAGGCTAGGTGGTCCTGTATAGTGATGTTGTCAGTGTTCCATCCCATCAGACTGATGTTACAGGCTAGGTGGTCCTGTATAGTGATGATGTCAGTGTTCCACCCCATAAGACTGATGTTACAGGCTAGGTGGTCCTGTATAGTGATGATGTCAGTGTTCCACCCCATCAGTCTGATGTTACAGGCTAGGTGGTCCTGTATAGTGATGATGTCAGTGTTCCACCCCATCAGACTGATGTTACAGTCTAGGTGGTCCTGTATAGTGATGATGTCAGTGTGTTCCACCCCATCAGACTGATGTTACAGGCTAGGTGGTCCTGTATAGTGATGATGTCAGTGTTCCACCCCATCAGACTGATGTTACAGGCTAGGTGGTCCTGTATAGTGATGATGTCAGTGTTCCTCCCCATCAGTCTGATGTTACAGGCTAGGTGGTCCTGTATAGTGATGATGTCAGTGTTCCACCCCATCAGTCTGATGTTACAGGCTAGGTGGTCCTGTATAGTGATGATGTCAGTGTTCCACCCCATCAGACTGATGTTACAGGCTAGGTGGTCCTGTATAGTGATGATGTCAGTGTTCCACCCCATCAGACTGATGTTACAGGCTAGGTGGTCCTGTATAGTGATGATGTCAGTGTGTTCCACCCCATCAGACTGATGTTACAGGCTAGGTGGTCCTGTATAGTGATGATGTCAGTGTGTTCCACCCCATCAGACTGATGTTACAGGCTAGGTGGTCCTGTATAGTGATGATGTCAGTGTGTTCCACCCCATCAGACTGATGTTACAGGCTAGGTGGTCCTGTATAGTGATGATGTCAGTGTTCCACCCCATCAGACTGATGTTACAGGCTAGGTGGTCCTGTATAGTGATGATGTCAGTGTTCCACCCCATCAGACTGATGTTACAGGCTAGGTGGTCCTGTATAGTGATGATGTCAGTGTTCCACCCCATCAGACTGATGTTACAGGCTAGGTGGTCCTGTATAGTGATGATGTCAGTGTTCCACCCCATCAGTCTGATGTTACAGGCTAGGTGGTCCTGTATAGTGATGATGTCAGTGTTCCACCCCATCAGACTGATGTTACAGGCTAGGTGGTCCTGTATAGTGATGATGTCAGTGTTCCACCCCATCAGACTGATGTTACAGGCTAGGTGGTCCTGTATAGTGATGATGATGTCAGTGTTCCACCCCATCAGACTGATGTTACAGGCTAGGTGGTCCTGTATAGTGATGATGTCAGTGTTCCACCCCATCAGACTGATGTTACAGACTAGGTGGTCCTGTATAGTGATGATGTCAGTGTTCCACCCCATCAGACTGATGTTACAGGCTAGGTGGTCCTGTATAGTGATGATGTCAGTGTTCCACCCCATCAGTCTGATGTTACAGGCTAGGTGGTCCTGTATAGTGATGATGTCAGTGTTCCACCCGATCAGACTGATGTTACAGGCTAGGTGGTCCTGTATAGTGATGATGTCAGTGTTCCACCCCATCAGACTGATGTTACAGGCTAGGTGGTCCTGTATAGTGATGATGTCAGTGTGTTCCACCCCATCAGACTGATGTTACAGGCTAGGTGGTCCTGTATAGTGATGATGTCAGTGTTCCACCCCATCAGACTGATGTTACAGGCTAGGTGGTCCTGTATAGTGATGATGTCAGTGTTCCACCCCATCAGACTGATGTTACAGGCTAGGTGGTCCTGTATAGTGATGATGTCAGTGTTCCACCCCATCAGACTGATGTTACAGGCTAGGTGGTCCTGTATAGTGATGATGTCAGTGTTCCACCCCATCAGACTGATGTTACAGGCTAGGTGGTCCTGTATAGTGATGATGTCAGTGTTCCACCCCATCAGACTGATGTTACAGGCTAGGTGGTCCTGTATAGTGATGATGTCAGTGTGTTCCACCCCATCAGACTGATGTTACAGGCTAGGTGGTCCTGTATAGTGATGATGTCAGTGTTCCACCCCATCAGACTGATGTTACAGGCTAGGTGGTCCTGTATAGTGATGATGTCAGTGTGTTCCACCCCATCAGACTGATGTTACAGGCTAGGTGGTCCTGTATAGTGATGATGTCAGTGTGTTCCACCCCATCAGACTGATGTTACAGGCTAGGTGGTCCTGTATAGTGATGATGTCAGTGTTCCACCCCATCAGACTGATGTTACAGGCTAGGTGGTCCTGTATAGTGATGATGTCAGTGTTCCACCCCATCAGACTGATGTTACAGGCTAGGTGGTCCTGTATAGTGATGATGTCAGTGTGTTCCACCCCATCAGACTGATGTTACAGGCTAGGTGGTCCTGTATAGTGATGATGTCAGTGTTCCACCCCATCAGACTGATGTTACAGGCTAGGTGGTCCTGTATAGTGATGATGTCAGTGTTCCACCCCCCATCAGTCTGAT
This sequence comes from Oncorhynchus keta, assembly GCF_023373465.1. Classification (NCBI taxonomy): domain Eukaryota; kingdom Metazoa; phylum Chordata; class Actinopteri; order Salmoniformes; family Salmonidae; genus Oncorhynchus; species Oncorhynchus keta. Next base: position 97,285,636 of record NC_068421.1, on the reverse strand, counting down.
GTTACAGGCTAGGTGGTCCTGTATAGTGATGATGTCAGTGTTCCACCCCATCAGACTGATGTTACAGGCTAGGTGGTCCTGTATAGTGATGATGTCAGTGTTCCACCCCATCAGACTGATGTTACAGGCTAGGTGGTCCTGTATAGTGATGATGATGTCAGTGTTCCACCCCATCAGACTGATGTTACAGTCTAGGTGGTCCTGTATAGTGATGATGTCAGTGTTCCACCCCATCAGACTGATGTTACAGGCTAGGTGGTCCTGTATAGTGATGATGTCAGTGTTCCACCCCATCAGACTGATGTTACAGGCTAGGTGGTCCTGTATAGTGATGATGTCAGTGTGTTCCACCCCATCAGACTGATGTTACAGGCTAGGTGGTCCTGTATAGTGATGATGTCAGTGTTCCACCCCATCAGACTGATGTTACAGGCTAGGTGGTCCTGTATAGTGATGATGTCAGTGTTCCTCCCCATCAGACTGATGTTACAGGCTAGGTGGTCCTGTATAGTGATGATGTCAGTGTTCCACCCCATCAGTCTGATGTTACAGGCTAGGTGGTCCTGTATAGTGATGATGTCAGTGTTCCACCCCATCAGACTGATGTTACAGGCTAGGTGGTCCTGTATAGTGATGATGTCAGTGTTCCACCCCATCAGACTGATGTTACAGGCTAGGTGGTCCTGTATAGTGATGATGTCAGTGTTCCACCCCATCAGACTGATGTTACAGGCTAGGTGGTCCTGTATAGTGATGATGTCAGTGTGTTCCACCCCATCAGACTGATGTTACAGGCTAGGTGGTCCTGTATAGTGATGATGTCAGTGTTCCACCCCATCAGACTGATGTTACAGGCTAGCTGGTCCTGTATAGTGATGATGTCAGTGTGTTCCACCCCATCAGTCTGATGTTACAGGCTAGGTGGTCCTGTATAGTGATGATGTCAGTGTTCCACCCCATCAGACTGATGTTACAGGCTAGCTGGTCCTGTATAGTGATGATGGCAGTGTTCCACCCCATCAGACTGATGTTACAGGCTAGGTGGTCCTGTATAGTGATGATGTCAGTGTGTTCCACCCCATCAGACTGATGTTACAGGCTAGGTGGTCCTGTATAGTGATGATGTCAGTGTTCCACCCCATCAGACTGATGTTACAGGCTAGGTGGTCCTGTATAGTGATGATGTCAGTGTTCCACCCCATCAGACTGATGTTACAGGCTAGGTGGTCCTGTATAGTGATGATGTCAGTGTTCCACCCCATCAGACTGATGTTACAGGCTAGGTGGTCCTGTATAGTGATGATGTCAGTGTTCCACCCCATCAGACTGATGTTACAGGCTAGGTGGTCCTGTATAGTGATGATGTCAGTGTTCCACCCCATCAGACTGATGTTACAGGCTAGGTGGTCCTGTATAGTGATGATGTCAGTGTTCCACCCCATCAGACTGATGTTACAGGCTAGGTGGTCCTGTATAGTGATGATGTCAGTGTTCCACCCCATCAGACTGATGTTACAGGCTAGGTGGTCCTGTATAGTGATGATGTCAGTGTTCCTCCCCATCAGACTGATGTTACAGGCTAGGTGGTCCTGTATAGTGATGATGTCAGTGTTCCTCCCCATCAGTCTGATGTTACAGGCTAGGTGGTCCTGTATAGTGATGATGTCAGTGTTCCACCCCATCAGACTGATGTTACAGGCTAGGTGGTCCTGTATAGTGATGATGTCAGTGTTCCTCCCCATCAGACTGATGTTACAGGCTAGGTGGTCCTGTATAGTGATGATGTCAGTGTTCCACCCCATCAGACTGATGTTACAGGCTAGGTGGTCCTGTATAGTGATGATGTCAGTGTTCCACCCCATCAGACTGATGTTACAGGCTAGGTGGTCCTGTATAGTGATGATGTCAGTGTTCCACCCCATCAGACTGATGTTACAGGCTAGGTGGTCCTGTATAGTGATGATGTCAGTGTTCCACCCCATCAGACTGATGTTACAGGCTAGGTGGTCCTGTATAGTGATAATGTCAGTGTTCCACCCCATCAGTCTGATGTTACAGGCTAGGTGGTCCTGTATAGTGATGATGTCAGTGTTCCACCCCATCAGTCTGATGTTACAGGCTAGGTGGTCCTGTATAGTGATGATGTCAGTGTTCCACCCCATCAGACTGATGTTACAGGCTAGGTGGTCCTGTATAGTGATGATGTCAGTGTTCCACCCCATCAGACTGATGTTACAGGCTAGGTGGTCCTGTATAGTGATGATGTCAGTGTTCCACCCCATCAGACTGATGTTACAGGCTAGGTGGTCCTGTATAGTGATGATGTCAGTGTGTTCCACCCCATCAGACTGATGTTACAGGCTAGGTGGTCCTGTATAGTGATGATGTCAGTGTGTTCCACCCCATCAGACTGATGTTACAGGCTAGGTGGTCCTGTATAGTGATGATGTCAGTGTTCCACCCCATCAGACTGATGTTACAGGCTAGGTGGTCCTGTATAGTGATGATGTCAGTGTTCCACCCCATCAGACTGATGTTACAGGCTAGGTGGTCCTGTATAGTGATGATGTCAGTGTTCCACCCCATCAGACTGATGTTACAGGCTAGGTGGTCCTGTATAGTGATGATGTCAGTGTGTTCCACCCCATCAGACTGATGTTACAGGCTAGGTGGTCCTGTATAGTGATGATGTCAGTGTTCCACCCCATCAGACTGATGTTACAGGCTAGGTGGTCCTGTATAGTGATGATGTCAGTGTTCCACCCCATCAGACTGATGTTACAGGCTAGGTGGTCCTGTATAGTGATGATGTCAGTGTTCCACCCCATCAGACTGATGTTACAGGCTAGGTGGTCCTGTATAGTGATGATGTCAGTGTTCCACCCCATCAGACTGATGTTACAGGCTAGGTGGTCCTGTATAGTGATGATGTCAGTGTTCCTCCCCATCAGACTGATGTTACAGGCTAGGTGGTCCTGTATAGTGATGATGTCAGTGTTCCACCCCATCAGACTGATGTTACAGGCTAGGTGGTCCTGTATAGTGATGATGTCAGTGTTCCACCCCATCAGACTGATGTTACAGGCTAGGTGGTCCTGTATAGTGATGATGTCAGTGTTCCACCCCATCAGACTGATGTTACAGGCTAGGTGGTCCTGTATAGTGATGATGTCAGTGTTCCACCCCATCAGACTGATGTTACAGGCTAGGTGGTCCTGTATAGTGATGATGTCAGTGTGTTCCACCCCATCAGACTGATGTTACAGGCTAGGTGGTCCTGTATAGTGATGATGTCAGTGTTTCACCCCATCAGACTGATGTTACAGGCTAGGTGGTCCTGTATAGTGATGATGTCAGTGTTCCACCCCATCAGTCTGATGTTACAGGCTAGGTGGTCCTGTATAGTGATGATGTCAGTGTGTTCCACCCCATCAGACTGATGTTACAGGCTAGGTGGTCCTGTATAGTGATGATGTCAGTGTGTTCCACCCCATCAGACTGATGTTACAGGCTAGGTGGTCCTGTATAGTGATGATGTCAGTGTTCCACCCCATCAGACTGATGTTACAGGCTAGGTGGTCCTGTATAGTGATGATGTCAGTGTTCCACCCCATCAGTCTGATGTTACAGGCTAGGTGGTCCTGTATAGTGATGATGTCAGTGTGTTCCACCCCATCAGACTGATGTTACAGGCTAGGTGGTCCTGTATAGTGATGATGTCAGTGTTCCACCCCATCAGACTGATGTTACAGGCTAGGTGGTCCTGTATAGTGATGATGTCAGTGTGTTCCACCCCATCAGACTGATGTTACAGGCTAGGTGGTCCTGTATAGTGATGATGTCAGTGTTCCACCCCATCAGACTGATGTTACAGGCTAGGTGGTCCTGTATAGTGATGATGTCAGTGTGTTCCACCCCATCAGACTGATGTTACAGGCTAGGTGGTCCTGTATAGTGATGATGTCAGTGTTCCACCCCATCAGACTGATGTTACAGGCTAGGTGGTCCTGTATAGTGATGATGTCAGTGTTCCACCCCATCAGTCTGATGTTACAGGCTAGGTGGTCCTGTATAGTGATGATGTCAGTGTTCCACCCCATCAGACTGATGTTCACCTGTCAAAACCTGCATTCTAAACATTACCGCATCAAAACCCTGCATTTCTCAATGTTCACCTGTCAAAACCCTGCATTTCTCAATGTTCACCTGTCAAAACCCTGCATTCTAAACGTTACTGCCAGCATGCACATCGATTGCCTTGCGGCATTGAAAGTTACATGCAGCCCATATTGAATGCATAATGATGAAACATTATAAACATTGATCTTGTTAATAAGCAGATGGTAACTGTATTGGTAAACTCAAAGTGATATTTACATAGTTAAAGTCATACTATCATTAACCAAATATTGTTTGCTTTTCTTACGCTGAAGTTTACTTACAGAGTGGTGAGACAAAGCGTCTCACTTCCTGGTCGTCCAAACAAGAGTGCTGCCTGCACCCGCACGCCTGCACCCGCACGCCCGACTAGCACTACCACCCGTTCCGACCTAGAATATGTGGACATCTATAAGTACCTAGGTGTCTGGCTAGACTGTAAACACTCCTTCCAGACTCATATCAAACATCCCCAATCTAAAATCAAATCTAGTGTCGGCTTTCTATTCCGCAACAAAGCCTCCTTCACTCACGCCGCCAAACTTGGCAGTCAGAATATTTAAGGAGGTTTTTAGGAGGTCCTGGCAGTCAGAATATTTGAAGAGGTTTTTAGGAGGTCCTGGCAGTCAGTAGACTGTTTAAGGAGTTTTTTTACGAGGTCCTGGCAGTCAGTAGAAGGTTTTCATTATAATATAATAATATTTTCTATGAGATCCCCTCCCCAGCCAGCCTCCTTCTCCCCTCCCTAGTCAGCCTTCTTCTCCCCTCCCCTCCCCAGTCAGCCTCCTTCTCCCCTCCCTAGTCAGCCTCCTTCTCCCCTCCGCTCCCCAGCCAGCCTCCTTCTCCCCTCCGCTCCCCAGCCAGCCTCCTTCTCCCTCCCCTCCCCAGCAATTCTCCTTCTCCCCTCCCTAGTCAGCCTTCTTCTCCCCTCCCCTCCCCAGCCAGCCTCATTCTCCCCTCCCCTCCCCAGCAATTCTCCTTCTCCCTCCCTAGTCAGCCTTCTTCTCCCCTCCCTCCCCAGTCAGCCTCCTTCTCCTCTCCTAGTCAGCCTCCTTCTCCCCTCCGCTCCCCAGCCAGCCTCCTTCTCCCCTCCGCTCCCCAGCCAGCCTCCTTCTCCCCTCCCCTCCCCAGCAATTCTCCTTCTCCCCTCCCTAGTCAGCCTTCTTCTCCCCTCCCCTCCCCAGCCAGCCTCATTCTCCCCTCCCCTCCCCAGCAATTCTCCTTCTCCCCTCCCTAGTCAGCCTCCTTCTCCCCTCCCCAGCCAGCCTCCTTCTACCCTAATTTAATAGAGTAATGGAAAAGCCAAGACAGAAGAGAAACTTTATCTTCTAGAACTCTTCATAACTGCTGTGTTCTTTTCCAGCGAGACAGGAAATCAATATACATGCCAATAGGTGAAGCTGTTCCCTTTGATAAACTCCTCTGTCTTGTTGAGCTTGCTGTGTTTCTTTTTTATTCTCATAAGGATGTATAATATCATAGACATCATATCTCAACTCTGGTTTGGCGTTCATATCTGATCTGATATATGTATTATCATAGACATCATATCTAAACTCTGGTTTGGCATTCATATCTGATCTGATATATGTATTATCATAGACATCATATCTAAACTCTACTAAACATTCATATCTGATCTGATATATGTATTATAATAGACATCATATCTAAACTCTGGTTTGGCGTTCATATCTGATCTGATATATGTATTATCATAGACATCATATCTAAACTCTACTAAACGTTCATATCTGATCTGATATATGTATTATCATAGACATCGTATCTAAACTCTACTAAACGTTCATATCTGATCTGATATATGTATTATCATAGACATCATATCTAAACTCTACTAAACGTTCATATCTGATCTGATATATGTATTATCATAGACATCATATCTAAACTCTACTAAACGTTCATATCTGATGTGATGATTTCCTTTGTTTTTGTTTCAGGAATACCAGATCGACATCATCTTTGCCCAGACGTGGACAGACAGCAGGTTGAGCTACAACAGCACCATGAATATCCTGACCCTGAACAGCAACATGGTGGGGCTCATCTGGCTCCCCGACACCATCTTCAGGAACTCCAAGAACGCTGACTCTCATTGGATTACAACACCCAATCAGCTGCTCAGGATATGGAACGACGGGAAGATACTCTACACGCTAAGGTTGACAAAAGAGAAAACATTTGGTTTTGTTTGTTTGTTTGTTTGTTTACTTGTTGTTGTTTTTTTTTGCCTCATTTGCATATTGTTTTGGTGTTTGAAATGTGGCGAGTCTGCTGCGGTTTTCATGAAGAGGCTCAGAGTAGGATTGCTGATCTAGGATCAGGGCCCCACTCTGATTCAGTATGTGGTTAAGCATTGTGTTTGAAATGTGGCGAGTCTGCTGTGGTTTTCATGAAGAGGCTCAGTAGGATTGCTGATCTAGGATCAGGGCCCCACTCTTATTCAGTATGTGGTTAAGCATTGTGTTTGAAATGTGGCGAGTCTGCTGTGGTTTTCATGAAGAGGCTCAGAGTAGGATTGCTGATCTAGGATCAGGGCCCCACTCTTATTCAGTATGTGGTTAAGCATTGTGTTTGAAATGTGGCGAGTCTGCTGCGGTTTTCATGAAGAGGCTCAGAGTAGGATTGCTGATCTAGGATCAGGGCCCCACTCTGATTCAGTATGTGGTTAAGCATTGTGTTTGAAATGTGGCGAGTCTGCTGCGGTTTTCATGAAGAGGCTCAGAGTAGGATTGCTGATCTAGGATCAGGGCCCCACTCTGATTCAGTATGTGGTTAAGCATTGTGTTTGAAATGTGGCGAGTCTGCTGCGGTTTTCATGAAGAGGCTCAGAGTAGGATTGCTGATCTAGGATCAGGGCCCCACTCTGATTCAGTATGTGGTTAAGCATTGTGTTTGAAATGTGGCGAGTCTGCTGTGGTTTTCATGAAGAGGCTCAGAGTAGGATTGCTGATCTAGGATCAGGGCCCCACTCTTATTCAGTATGTGGTTAAGCATTGTGTTTGAAATGTGGCGAGTCTGCTGTGGTTTTTCATGAAGAGGCTCAGAGTAGGATTGCTGATCTAGGATCAGGGCCCCACTCTGATTCAGTATGTGGTTAAGCATTGTGTTTGAAATGTGGCGAGTCTGCTGTGGTTTTCATGAAGAGGCTCAGTAGGATTGCTGATCTAGGATCAGGGCCCCACTCTTATTCAGTATGTGGTTAAGCATTGTGTTTGAAATGTGGCGAGTCTGCTGTGGTTTTCATGAAGAGGCTCAGAGTAGGATTGCTGATCTAGGATCAGGGCCCCACTCTGATTCAGTATGTGGTTAAGCATTGTGTTTGAAATGTGGCGAGTCTGCTGTGGTTTTCATGAAGAGGCTCAGAGTAGGATTGCTGATCTAGGATCAGGGCCCCACTCTGATTCAGTATGTGGTTAAGCATTGTGTTTGAAATGTGGCGAGTCTGCTGTGGTTTTCATGAAGAGGCTCAGTAGGATTGCTGATCTAGGATCAGGGCCCCACTCTTATTCAGTATGTGGTTAAGCATTGTGTTTGAAATGTGGCGAGTCTGCTGTGGTTTTCATGAAGAGGCTCAGAGTAGGATTGCTGATCTAGGATCAGGGCCCCACTCTGATTCAGTATGTGGTTAAGCATTGTGTTTGAAATGTGGCGAGTCTGCTGTGGTTTTCATGAAGAGGCTCAGAGTAGGATTGCTGATCTAGGATCAGGTTAAGCATTGATATACTTTGATCTATGGTCTCTGGTCTGCTTTGATAAAGGTCAGAAAATAAATACCAGTTACTGGCTCGCTCCTACTTACTTTCAACGGTTCCTAAAATCATAACAGATCTTTTAGTTACTCAGCTCCGCGGTCTTGGAATTCTCTCCAGACCAGCTGGAAACTCCAGGATCTGGTTTCCTTGGATGGGTTTAAAGGTTTGGTTGACTCACATGTTACAGAGGAATGTGATTGTCATTAGGACTTGATGTGGTTGTACATATTAGCTACACTATCTAGTTACCTCCCTCTCCTTACTGGCCTGATAGTGTAGTCAATATCTAGTTACCTCTCCTACCTTACTGGTCTGATAGTGTAGTCAATATCTAGTTACCTCCCTCTCCTTACTGGCCTGATAGTGTAGTCAATATCTAGTTACCTCCCTCTCCTTACTGGCCTGATAGTGTAGTCAATATCTAGTTACCTCCCTCTCCTTACTGGCCTGATAGTGTAGTCAATATCTAGTTACCTCCCTCTCCTTACTGGCCTGATAGTGTAGTCAATATCTAGTTACCTCCCTCTCCTTACTGGCCTGATAGTGTAGTCAATATCTAGTTACCTCCCTCTGTTTACTGGCCTGATAGTGTAGTCAATATCTAGTTACCTCCATCTGTTTACTGGCCTGATAGTGTAGTCAATATCTAGTTACCTCTCCTACCTTACTGGCCTGATAGTGTAGTCAATATCTAGTTACCTCTCCTACCTTACTGGCCTGATAGTGTAGTCAATATCTAGTTACCTCTCCTACCTTACTGGCCTGATAGTGTAGTCAATATCTAGTTACCTCCCTCTCCTTACTGGCCTGATAGTGTAGTCAATATCTAGTTACCTCTCCTACCTTACTGGCCTGATAGTGTAGTCAATATCTAGTTACCTCTCCTATCTTACTGGCCTGATAGTGTAGTCAATATCTAGTTACCTCCCTCTCCTTACTGGCCTGATAGTGTAGTCAATATCTAGTTACCTCCCTCTGTTTACTGGCCTGATAGTGTAGTCAATATCTAGTTACCTCCATCTGTTTACTGGCCTGATAGTGTAGTCAATATCTAGTTACCTCTCCTACCTTACTGGCCTGATAGTGTAGTCAATATCTAGTTACCTCTCCTACCTTACTGGCCTGATAGTGTAGTCAATATCTAGTTACCTCTCCTACCTTACTGGCCTGATAGTGTAGTCAATATCTAGTTACCTCTCCTACCTTACTGGTCTGATAGTGTAGTCAATATCTAGTTACCTCTCCTACCTTACTGGTCTTATAGTGTAGTCAATATCTAGTTACCTCCCTCTGTTTACTGGCCTGATAGTGTAGTCAATATCTAGTTACCTCCATCTGTTTACTGGCCTGATAGTGTAGTCAATATCTAGTTACCTCTCCTACCTTACTGGCCTGATAGTGTAGTCAATATCTAGTTACCTCCCTCTGTTTACTGGCCTGATAGTGTAGTCAATATCTAGTTACCTCTCCTACCTTACTGGCCTGATAGTGTAGTCAATATCTAGTTACCTCTCCTACCTTACTGGCCTGATAGCGTAGTCAATATCTAGTTACCTCCCTCTGTTTACTGGCCTGATAGTGTAGTCAATATCTAGTTACCTCTCCTACCTTACTGGCCTGATAGTGTAGTCAATATCAAGTTACATCCCTCTCCTACCTTACTGGTCTTATAGTGTAGTCAATATCTAGTTACCTCCCTCTCCTTACTGGCCTGATAGTGTAGTCAATATCTAGTTACCTCTCCTACCTTACTGGCCTGATAGTGTAGTCAATATCTAGTTACCTCTCCTACCTTACTGGTCTGATAGTGTAGTCAATATCTAGTTACCTCTCCTACCTTACTGGTCTTATAGTGTAGTCAATATCTAGTTACCTCCCTCTGTTTACTGGCCTGATAGTGTAGTCAATATCTAGTTACCTCTCCTACCTTACTGGCCTGATAGTGTAGTCAATATCTAGTTACATCCCTCTCCTACCTTACTGGCCTGATAGTGTAGTCAATATCTAGCTAACTCTCTCCCATACTGGCCTGATATTATTATTATTATTATTATTATTATTATTATTATTATTATTATTATTATTATTATTATTATACTGGGCCCTGTGAAGTTGCCACGTAGCAGCTCAAACCCTCCCCATTGGGTAGGACAGTGTAGAAGGGCCCTGTGCCACGTAGCAGCTCAAACCCTCCCCATTGGGCAGTGTAGACTACCACGTAGCAGCTCAAACCCTCCCCATTGGGCAGTGTGAAGTTGCCACGTAGCAGCTCAAACCCTCCCCAATGGGCAGTGTAGACCACTATATTATTATTGGGCCACGTAGCAGCTCAAACCCTCCCCATTGGGCAGGGCAGTGTAGAAGTTGCCACGTAGCAGCTCAAACCCTCCCCATTGGGCAGGGCAGTGTAGAAGTTGCCACGTAGCAGCTCAAACCCTCCCCAATGGGCAGTGTAGAAGTTGCCACGTAGCAGCTCAAACCCTCCCCATTGGGCAGGGCAGTGTAGAAGTTGCCACGTAGCAGCTCAAACCCTCCCCAATGGGCAGTGTGAAGTTGCCACGTAGCAGCTCAAACCCTCCCCAATGGGCAGTGTAGAAGTTGCCACGTAGCAGCTCAAACCCTCCCCATTGGGCAGTGTAGACTACCACGGTGACGTCCAGATGGTTAATACCAATACTAGAAGTTATTTCTCCTGTAGGCTGCTAGCTATCGCCTTCAACATGTGATAGCCTACAGCTGCACAGTGGGAAACACTTCAATACACTGGTCATTCACACCAGCTTGTTATTACAGCTAATTGACATGTCACAGTGAAATCCTGATGGGGTCCAATACTAGAAGTTATTTCTCCCTCGCCCCCATCAAAATAAATATCACTTTATTTTACTAATTTTAACTAGTGCTATGCTTCTGTTGTTGCCAGCTAGCCAGCCCAGCATATAAACTAGCTAGCTGGGAAGGTCTCATCAGGATGACTGAATGAACTAGCTAGCTGGGAAGGTCTCATCAGGATGACTGACTGAACTAGCTAGCTGGGAAGGTCTCATCAGGACGACTGACTGAACTAGCTAGCTGGGAAGGTCTCATCAGGACGACTGACTGAACTAGCTAGCTGGGAAGGTCTCATCAGGACGACTGACTGAACTAGCTAGCTGGGAAGGTCTCATCAGGACGACTGACTGAACTAGCTAGCTGGGAAGGTCTCATCAGGATGACTGACTGAACTAGCTAGCTGGGAAGGTCTCATCAGGACGACTGACTGAACTAGCTAGCTGGGAAGGTCTCATCAGGACGACTGACTGAACTAGCTAGCTGGGAAGGTCTCATCAGGACGACTGACTGAACTAGCTAGCTGGGAAGGTCTCATCAGGATGACTGACTGAACTAGCCAGCTGGGAAGGTCTCATCAGGATGACTGACTGAACTAGCCAGCTGGGAAGGTCTCATCAGGACGACTGACTGAACCCAATCCATTCCTCTCCACATTCCTACCCTCAGTTGCGTGACATACATCATCAATTTGGGCACCAGGCATGTCTGTATAGCCCATATGGGTCCCTCTCATCACAAATAACACATTTTCCTGAAGGAGCCAATGGATTTTCCTCCATTTAGAATAGTGTTCAAAACACTTAAAACGCTACACCTTTGGCAGAAAATGAGCGATCTGCACGAAACGTGATATCTTTGGACAAAGTTCTCCCAACACAACATTTTCCAGACTAATACCTAAAACAACATGGACCAATAAGCCTTCTAGTGGGCGTGGTCTGGCACATCAATGAATATAAATCAGTCACGGATATTCGCGTTGTAACAAAACGCTGAAGACTCAACCTATGCAAGCACATACACATTGACAGTGGCGCTATAATAGGCTCATGTTTACACCTTTATTGACAGTGATGGAAATGAGTCTAACCTGTAAAGTATGGTTCAGTTTGGCTGTATGGTGGTGCTGCTGGACAGTACAAAAAAAAACAATGCAAGCTCATTGGCCCAAAATGTTTCATCTAGAGTCTCGGTTCTGGAAAATAAGTTGTTTCAAAAGTAGTCAACATCATTAAAAAGGGACCAAAGTACATCAAAAGCATATTATATTGCATGATCAGTTTGATTTTGAGGTCTGATATTTGGTAAGCATGGTAAACAGTACAGAAGTAACTTGTCCTAGGGCAATGTGTCCAATTTATCCTGATTGTGGCACAGTGGGCCGACAGCTGAAACCCGGCATTGCTGCTTGCAGCTATACTTGTCTGACTTTATTTTTCCATTTGAGTGTTTGTTTAGGTGTCGATATTTGTCAAGTTGGTTGTGTGGTTATGAACACTATCCCTGCGTGCCAATTGGCAGCCTACTCCTTATATAGAGCACTACTGCCATTTGGGAAGCATCCTAGCAAGTGAAATGCCACAGCTGTCACATCATTAACCAGAAGCCAGTGTCCCACAGGGAAGTACCAAGGGGCCTTAGCAAACCCCAACCACTGGAACGAATGGAAGGTTCTAGAAGGTCTGGCTTCCACAACGTTTGACGGATTTCTCTGTTCTCTGGCTTTGGTAAAAGCCATTACTGAATATGAACAACTTCAACTTCATGTTTTTTCTAGTACCATCAGATACATGTATTCTCCATCCCCCGGGCAGGGTTATAAAAGCCTACCCATGGCTCTGTCTGAACCAACCAGGTGTGAATTTAAGGCTGGGGATGTGTTCCAAATGGAACTCCTATTACCTAGTTCACTATGGGCTCTGGTCAACAGTAGTGCACAGTGTGCCATTTGGGACGTAGACTTGGTGCCACTCTGTTTCCCAGTCTGGTTTGTGCTCAGTCTCAGTGACAGACCCATTATAGAGCAATATAGCACAATCCCAACAGGCCAGGTCAGGTAGCCTCAGTGCATTATGGCTTTAAACAAACAGATTACTACATAGCACAGTCAGAGACCCTTTAGGGAACCTATTCTCAACTGGTTCTCGAGGACAGAAAATTACTCAATCAACTTAAAAGGTAGATTTAGCCATTCACAAAGTAAACAGCTGTATCAGTCCGACTTCCACAGATACGCATCATCTTGACTGGGGCTCATCCATTATCTCACGCCAGAGAGCGTCACTCCTCTGCGAATAGCAAGTTTTCCGCTTATTATGTTACTGGTCTGCTTAGTAGCCAGAGCAATGCTGCCAGCGAGTGGTCATGAACGTATCGTCAGGGCAGATACTGAACTTATCGTCAGGGCAGATACTGAACTTATCGTCAGGGCAGATACTGAACTTATCGTCAGGGCAGATACTGAACTTATCGTCAGGGCAGATACTGAACGTATCGTCAGGGCAGATACTGAACTTATCGTCAGGGCAGATACTGAACTTATCGTCAGGGCAGATATTCTTGAAAAAAAGTGACATTTGAAAGTAGAGCTGCAGCTCTTGAATTTTGAGAGTTATTTGACTAAATGTTTTACCTGCATGTGACTGAAGGAGGATTTGATCAATTGAGACTCCTGTCCCTGCACCTGTCAATTCCGAGCTGCGCTCATCTCTTCATGTATAATTTGACAAGTGATAATACTCACCATCGGACTATTTGTCAATTTAGTCTTGTCTATAGGCTTACTTTTATTATGTGTGAAATTAGTTTCGGTATCGTTTAGATGTAGTTTCGATGGGCAGGCTTGACTGGCATCGTTGGTTTGCTCATCAATAACATGTTTTGCATTATTCTAAAGGTTCTAATCGTTGGTTTCCCCTTGCTCATCAATAACATGTCATTATTCTAAAGGTTCTAATCGTTGGTTTCCCCTTGCTCATCAATAACATGTCATTATTCTAAAGGTTCTAATCGTTGGTTTCCCCTTGCTCATCAATAACATGTCATTATTCTAAAGGTTCTAATCGTTGGTTTCCCCTTGCTCATCAATAACATGTCATTATTCTAAAGGTTCTAATCGTTGGTTTCCCCTTGCTCATCAATAACATGTCATTATTCTAAAGGTTCTAATCGTTGGTTTCCCCTTGCTCATCAATAACATGTCATTATTCTAAAGGTTCTAATCGTTGGTTTCCCCTTGCTCATCAATAACATGTCATTATTCCAAAGGTTCTAATCGTTGGTTTCCCCTTGCTCATCAATAACATGTCATTATTCTAAAGGTTCTAATCGTTGGTTTCCCCTTGCTCATCAATAACATGTCATTATTCTAAAGGCTGCAGCACATAGCATGTTTCCCCGTAAAATAAATGTTAGTTGTCACGTTATAGTGAATAAAACAGTCCCGTAACAGCTTATTTTTTCAAAATTAAAACAGAAAAGAAAATGATACATTATCAACCCGCAAGGCGTGTGGTCAAATGATTTGCTATAAACATGTGCCCCAAAGCTGATAAAAACGCATAACATAAACATCATTACACTATTGTCTTTTAAAAAATTATTAAATCAACCTCTTGTCGTGGACATTTCCTCTATTTACCAAATCATGAGAGCAAACCACACACACAAGTCAGAGTTAGTTATCACAAAGTCCATTTTTAATTAGAAGAGCTCTATCACAACCCTGTGACAACCTCAGATCAATTCAGTGTCTATCAATGAATTCTCTGAGAGTCCCTTACACATTTCAACTGAGGTCCTTTATAGCAAAGACACACACATAGCCAGACAGCATAGACATAATTTATCGTTCAGCTTTGTCTCCTAAACTATGTTATTTTCTCAAACTCAGAACCATAAACAAATCCTCCATATCAACAGCCATATATCAAATCCATCCTATCTTGACAAGATCACAGAGACACACTGTCTGGCACACAGACATTGTGGAGCCAAGAGATACACGCTTGACCCCTCCCCTCTCTCCGGCCCAAATAACTTAGTCCTGACAGAGAACAGATAACTGCAACCCCGCCACAGTATTATACAAAAATAACATTCTGATGAGAAGTAACTTACAAACATATGATGAATATAAAACATCTTACCTATGTTACCAACTAATTCTGATTATTCCCCAACACTCTTCACCCTCCTTATCATTCAGTTAGGCCTCATTTATATTCAGTTGTGAAGTAAGGTGCACAAATATCGCCCATTCATCCATTCGTCCTTCAGTGATACAGACGTATTTAGCGCCTGGTAAATTGTCTTGTTTATTTTGAGAATAAAAATGATAAAATGTCTCTAAGTACCTTTTCTGTGTTTTTTAAAAATCTGACAAATGAGCATTTGGGAAAAGTCAGGGAAGGAGCAGGACATTGCTTTTTTTTTTGTGGACAATGTGGAAATGTTGGCCTATGGTGTTCTAGTTCTAGTTCTAGTGTTAAACTAGTTGTAGACATGCAGACACACAATTAAGAGGAAATGATCACGAATCAGTCCGCCGATAAACATGGTCCTCCTGGGGACAGATCATAATTACAAATCATTAGTAGATTGCAAATTGACCACAATAATCCCAAACATATATAATATTTGACTAAAACATCATAATTTCAAACCTTGTATATTTTTATATGCTGTACAAACACATACACTGATCGGACAGTTTATTAGGTACACCACCACGTTCCCAAAATGGTTCCCTCCTACAGACAGTGAGTCACGTGTCTTGCTATATAAAGCAGGCAGACAGGCATCAAGACATTCAGTTACTGTTCTATTGAATGTTAGAATGGACAAAACCAGTGACCTAAGAGACTTTGAGCTTGGGTAGATCGTCGGTGCCAGGCGTGCCAGTTCCAGTGTCTCAGAAACGGCCTCCTGGGGGTTTTCACGCACGACAGTGTCTAGGGTTTACAGAGAAGGGTGCAACAAACAAAAAACATCCAGTCAGCGGCAGTCCTGTGGGTGAAAACAGCTCGTTGATGAGAGAGGTCGAAGGAGAATGGCAAGAATCGTGCAAGCCAACAGGCTGGGCCCACATATAGACAAATAACGACGCTGTACAACAGTGGTGTGCAGAATGACATCTTGGAACACACAACTTGTCGATTCCTGTCATAGATGGGCTATTCCAGCAAACGACCACATCTTACCTGGTGTCAACGCTGGTGGCGGTAATGTACCAATCTGCAACAACTGACTCAGGAGGCTACTGAAATAACTAGAGCAACAGCTGCTTCATGAAAACTCATAATGTTAACATTAGCACTACAATCGACAGTAACTTGCTAGCTAGTTTTTGTTGGAAGATTTAAGATTGTGTACAGTACTAAGTAGGTAGCTTGTTAGTAAGCTTGAAAATAAAAGAGACCCGCACACTCTAGGAGCTCAGATGCAAACATTTAATTACCAACGTTACGACAGCCAAGCTGTCTTCATTATACCCTGATGAAGACAGCCTGGCTGTCGAAACGTTGGTAATTACATTTTTGAATCTGAGCTCCTAGAGTGTACGGCTCTCTTTTATTTTCCAGTTTTCTACTCCTGCTAGCCAGCACCTCGTCTAAATAGGTGTGCATTTCTTTTTCTTCTAGCTTGTTAGTAAGCAGCATATTTTCAGTCAAATATGATTTCAGTGACTGGCTCAGCTTTGGACAAAATGTATGTTAGCTTTCGCGCCCATAGTTGTCACGCCCTGGTCAGAAGTATTTTGTGAAAAGGAAAGGAGCTTCATGAATTTGGTCAGGCCAGGGTGTGACATGGGTTTTTGTATGTGGTGTTCAGCTTAAAATGATTGTAGCTTAGTGATGAGGTGTTCTAGGAGAGTCTATGGCAGAACACGTCTAGAAGTGGTTCTCAATCAGAGGCAGGTGTTTATCGTTGTCTCTGATTGGGAACCATATTTAGAGGCCGGGCCCACATACAGCCATATTCTTTCTTGGTTGTATTGTGAGAGGGAGTCTTCCTGGTGATTGTCCAGAGTGTCTTGATGTTCTTGTTCGATGTTAGTTGACACAAGTATAGCTGTTTTCGGTTTTGTTTATTTGTTTTGTAGTGCATGTTACGTTGTTTAAATAAACATGGACCATTTTGCTAGCCAGCACCTCGTCTAAATAGGTGTGCATTTCTTTTTCTTCTAGCTTGTTAGTAAGCAGCATATTTTCAGTCAAATATGATTTCAGTGACTGGCTCAGCTTTGGACAAAATGTATGTTAGCTTTCGCGCCCATAGTCAAACTTCAGAAATAATGCTCATTGAAGCACTTACGTATATAAAACAATGCTAGATTCAAGACTTCGTGCTTTTCATTTAAAATTATTATATAGAATTCTTGCCAAATTCTTGCCGAATTCTTGAATATGTGATGCATAAAATCATTGAAGCTCTGCAGATTTTGTTGTGAGGATATAGAATCAATAGACCATTTGTTTTGGTATTGCCCTCAGGTAGCCTGTTTTTGGACTCAGGTTCAGGAATGGCTGAAAATGCATAGCATTGATCTAAAATTGACCCTAGAAATAGTACTGTTAGGAGATCTGGAGAGTCCGGGTCAGTCAATTACTAATATACTAATACTCTTGTAAAAGTATTTATCTTCAACTCGCAATTGGTGGATTCTATTCGATTAGATAGATTGAAATTGTACGTTAAACATCACAGCCTAGTTGAAAAATATGTGTTGCGTAGAAACACGAAGTGGGTGGCCAGCAGAGATAGATGGGATGGGCTGAGGGTGACCAGCAGAGATAGATGGGAGGGGCTGAGGGTGTCCAACAGAGATAGATGGGATGGGCTGAGGGTGGCCAGCAGAGATAGATGGGATGGGCTGAGGGTGTCCAGCAGAGATAGGTGGGATGGGCTGAGGGTGTGCAGCAGAGATAGATGGGATGGGCTGAGGGTGTCCAGCAGAGATAGATGGGATGGGCTGAGGGTGTCCAGCAGAGATAGATGGGATGGGCTGAGGGTGTCCAGCAGAGATAGATGGGATGGGCTGAGGGTGTCCAGCAGAGATAGATGGAATGGGCTGAGGGTGTCCAGCAGGGATAGATGGGATGGGCTGAGGGTGTCCAGCAGAGATAGATGGAATGGGCTGAGGGTGTCCAGCAGGGATAGATGGGATGGGCTGAGGGTGTCCAGCAGAGATAGATGGGATGGGCTGAGGGTGTCCAGCAGAGATAGATGGGATGGGCTGAGGGTGTCCAGCAGGGATAGATGGGATGGGCTGAGGGTGGCCAGCAGAGATAGATGGAATGGGCTGAGGGTGTCCAGCAGGGATAGATGGGATGGGCTGAGGGTGTCCAGCAGAGATAGATGGAATGGGCTGAGGGTGGCCAGCAGAGATAGATGGGATGGGCTGAGGGTGTCCAGCAGAGATAGATGGGATGGGTTGAGGGTGTCCAGCAGAGATAGATGGGATGGGCTGAGGGTGTCCAGCAGGGATAGATGGGATGGGCTGAGGGTGTCCAGCAGAGATAGATGGAATGGGCTGAGGGTGTCCAGCAGGGATAGATGGGATGGGCTGAGGGTGTCCAGCAGAGATAGATGGGATGGGCTGAGGGTGTCCAGCAGAGATAGATGGGAATGGGCTGAGGGTGTCCAGCAGAGATAGATGGGATGGGCTGAGGGTGGCCAGCAGAGATAGATGGGATGGGCTGAGGGTGTCCAGCAGAGATAGATGGATGGACTGAGGGTGTCCAGCAGAGATAGATGGGATGGACTGAGGGTGTCCAGTAGAGATAGGTGGGAGGGGCTGAGGGTGTCCAGCAGAGATAGGTGGGATGGGCTGAGGGTGTCCAGCAGAGATAGATGGGATGGGCTGAGGGTGGCTAGCAGAGATAGATGGGATGGGCTGAGGGTGTCCAGCAGAGATAGATGGGATGGGCTGAGGGTGTCCAGCAGAGATAGGTGGGATGGGCTGAGGGTGTCCAGCAGAGATAGATGGGATGGGCTGAGGGTGTCCAGCAGAGATAGGTGGGATGGGCTGAGGGTGTCCAGCAGAGATAGATGGGATGGACTGAGGGTGTCCAGTAGAGATAGGTGGGATGGGCTGAGGGAAGCTGAGGGTTGGTATGTGGAATTGGAGACAAGTTCGAGTGGAGTTGTTCTGTGGGTGACAGAATGATGGTCAAAGATAAAAGTTTAAAAAAAATACAAATACAAATCAAATATAATAAAAAGTACATTTGAGTGACAATGAGGGGCAGTGTTTTTACAACGAATGCCGGTTTGCCTGAGGCTGATGCCGTGCAGGTGTTTGTACACATGAATATACACACACTCTCATTCAAATAAACACATACAAGAACACACACATACATGTAATAGTGCCAGACATGCACACAAACATATACAGTTGGCATTGTTGTCCTTTGTTTTCAATGTATTATTTTGTTTTATTATTTTCAGTTTTCTTCTGTCTTTTCCTTTTGTCTCTTTAGTTCAAATATCTTGGTTGTTGGTGCGTTGGTGGGTTCTGGGGGAATGGAATTCATTGTATTTTTTTTTTTTCTTCTGGGGGGGGGACTGTGGGAGGGGTCTTAAATGGTTGAGGGACAGCTATTGGGGAACTGTGGGGGGATCTTGGAGGGTTCGGGTTCACGTTTTTTGGCCTGGTGGGAGATCTGTCAACGTGCCCTTGAGCAAGGCATTGACCCTGGATGCTCTGAATGGGAATCTGTTGGATGACTGGTATAGGTGGTAACTGGTAGCTGTTGAATGGGAATCTGTTGGGTGACTGGTATAGTTGGTAACTGGTAGCTGTTGAATGGGAATCTGTTGGGTGACTGGTATAGGTGGTAACTGGTAGTTGTTGAATGGGTGTCTGTTGGATGACTGGTATAGGTGGTAACTGGTAGTTCAAATTGAATAAAATCTGTTGGGTGACTGGTATAGGTGGTAACTGGTAGTTGTTGAATGGGAATCTGTTGGATGACTGGTATAGGTGGTTGTAACTGTTAGTTGTTGAATGGGAATCTGTTGGGTGACTGGTATAGGTGGTAACTGGTAGGTGTTGAATGGGAGTCTGTTAGATGTTGGATGACTGGTATAGGTGGTAACTGGTAGTTGTTGAATGGGAGTCTGTTGGATGACTGGTATAGGTGGTAACTGGTAGGTTTTGAATGGGAGTCTGTTAGATGACTGGTATAGGTGGTAACTGGTAGTTGTTGAATGGGAATCTGTTGGATGACTGGTATCTTCTGTGGTAACTGGTAGTTGTTGAATGGGAATCTGTTGGGTGACTGGTATAGTTGGTAACTGGTAGTTGTTGAATGGGAATCTGTTGGATGACTGGTATAGGTGGTAACTGGTAGTGGTTGAATGGGAATCTGTTGGGTGACTGGTATAGGTGGTAACTGGTAGTTGTTGAATGGGAATCTGTTGGATGACTGGTATAGGTGGTAACTGGTAGTTGTTGAATGGGAATCTGTTGGGTGACTGGTATAGGTGGTAACTGGTAGTTGTTGAATGGGAATCTGTTGGATGACTGGTATAGGTGGTAACTGGTAGTTGTTGAATGGGAATCTGTTGGGTGACTGGTATAGGTGGTAACTGGTAGTTGTTGAATGGGAATCTGTTGGATGACTGGTATAGGTGGTAACTGGTAGTTGTTGAATGGGAATCTGTTGGGTGACTGGTATAGGTGGTAACTGGTAGTTGTTGAATGGGAATCTGTTGGATGACTGGTATAGGTGGTAACTGGTAGTTGTTGAATGGGAATCTGTTGGGTGACTGGTATAGGTGGTAACTGGTAGTTGTTGAATGGGAATCTGTTGGATGACTGGTATAGGTGGTAACTGGTAGTTGTTGAATGGGAATCTGTTGGATGACTGGTATAGGTGGTAACTGGTAGTTGTTGAATGGGAATCTGTTGGATGACTGGTATAGGTGGTAACTGGTAGTTGTTGAATGGGAATCTGTTGGGTGACTGGTATAGGTGGTAACTGGTAGTTGTTGAATGGGAATCTGTTGGATGACTGGTATAGGTGGTAACTGGTAGTTGTTGAATGGGAATCTGTTGGGTGACTGGTATAGGTGGTAACTGGTAGTTGTTGAATGGGAATCTGTTGGGTGACTGGTATAGGTGGTAACTGGTAGGTGTTGAATGGGAATCTGTTGGATGACTGGTATAGGTTGTAACTGGTAGTTGTTGAATGGGAATCTGTTGGATGACTGGTATAGGTGGTAACTGGTAGTTGTTGAATGGGAATCTGTTGGATGACTGGTATAGGTGGTAACTGGTAGTTGTTGAATGGGAATCTGTTGGGTGACTGGTATAGGTGGTAACTGGTAGTTGTTGAATGGGAATCTGTTGGATGACTGGTATAGGTGGTAACTGGTAGTTGTTGAATGGGAATCTGTTGGGTGACTGGTATAGGTGGTAACTGGTAGTTGTTGAATGGGAATCTGTTGGATGACTGGTATAGGTGGTAACTGGTAGTTGTTGAATGGGAATCTGTTGGGTGACTGGTATAGGTGGTAACTGGTAGTTGTTGAATGGGAATCTGTTGGGTGACTGGTATAGGTGGTAACTGGTAGTTGTTGAATGGGAATCTGTTGGGTGACTGGTATAGGTGGTAACTGGTAGTTGTTGAATGGGAATCTGTTGGATGACTGGTATAGGTGGTAACTGGTAGTTGTTGAATGGGAATCTGTTGGGTGACTGGTATAGGTGGTAACTGGTAGTTGTTGAATGGGAATCTGTTGGGTGACTGGTATAGGTGGTAACTGGTAGTTGTCATCTGTTGGGTGACTGGTATAGGTGGTAACTGGTAGTTGTTGAATGGGAATCTGTTGGATGACTGGTATAGGTGGTAACTGGTAGTTGTTGAATGGGAATCTGTTGGATGACTGGTATAGGTGGTAACTGGTAGTTGTTGAATGGGAATCTGTTGGGTGACTGGTATAGGTGGTAACTGGTAGTTG
Organism: Oncorhynchus keta; assembly: GCF_023373465.1. NCBI lineage: Eukaryota > Metazoa > Chordata > Actinopteri > Salmoniformes > Salmonidae > Oncorhynchus > Oncorhynchus keta. Next base: position 97,263,896 of record NC_068421.1, on the reverse strand, counting down.
TTGAATGGGAATCTGTTGGATGACTGGTATAGGTGGTAACTGGTAGTTGTTGAATGGGAATCTGTTGGATGACTGGTATAGGTGGTAACTGGTAGTTGTTGAATGGGAATCTGTTGGGTGACTGGTATAGGTGGTAACTGGTAGTTGTTGAATGGGAATCTGTTGGATGACTGGTATAGGTGGTAACTGGTAGTTGTTGAATGGGAATCTGTTGGGTGACTGGTATAGGTGGTAACTGGTAGTTGTTGAATGGGAATCTGTTGGATGACTGGTATAGGTGGTAACTGGTAGTTGTTGAATGGGAATCTGTTGGATGACTGGTATAGGTGGTAACTGGTAGTTGTTGAATGGGAATCTGTTGGATGACTGGTATAGGTGGTAACTGGTAGTTGTTGAATGGGAATCTGTTGGATGACTGGTATAGGTGGTAACTGGTAGTTGTTGAATGGGAATCTGTTGGATGACTGGTATAGGTGGTAACTGGTAGTTGTTGAATGGGAATCTGTTGGATGACTGGTATAGTTGGTAACTGGTAGTTGTTGAATGGGAATCTGTTGGATGACTGGTATAGGTGGTAACTGGTAGTTGTTGAATGGGAATCTGTTGGGTGACTGGTATAGGTGGTAACTGGTAGTTGTTGAATGGGAATCTGTTGGATGACTGGTATAGGTGGTAACTGGTAGTTGTTGAATGGGAATCTGTTGGATGACTGGTATAGGTGGTAACTGGTAGTTGTTGAATGGGAATCTGTTGGATGACTGGTATAGGTGGTAACTGGTAGTTGTTGAATGGGAATCTGTTGGGTGACTGGTATAGGTGGTAACTGGTAGTTGTTGAATGGGAATCTGTTGGGTGACTGGTATAGGTGGTAACTGGTAGTTGTTGAATGGGAATCTGTTGGATGACTGGTATAGGTGGTAACTGGTAGTTGTTGAATGGGAATCTGTTGGATGACTGGTATAGGTGGTAACTGGTAGTTGTTGAATGGGAATCTGTTGGATGACTGGTATAGGTGGTAACTGGTAGTTGTTGAATGGGAATCTGTTGGATGACTGGTATAGGTGGTAACTGGTAGTTGTTGAATGGGAATCTGTTGGGTGACTGGTATAGGTGGTAACTGGTAGTTGTTGAATGGGAATCTGTTGGATGACTGGTATGACTGGTGGTAACTGGTAGTTGTTGAATGGGAATCTGTTGGATGACTGGTATAGGTGGTAACTGGTAGTTGTTGAATGGGAATCTGTTGGATGACTGGTATAGGTGGTAACTGGTAGTTGTTGAATGGGAATCTGTTGGAGGACTGGTATAGGTGGTAACTGGTAGTTGTTGAATGGGAATCTGTTGGGTGACTGGTATAGGTGGTAACTGGTAGTTGTTGAATGGGAATCTGTTGGTGGTATAGGTGGTAACTGTAGTTGTTGAATGGGAATCTGTTGGGTGACTGGTATAGGTGGTAACTGGTAGTTGTTGAATGGGAATCTGTTGGATGACTGGTATAGGTGGTAACTGGTAGTTGTTGAATGGGAATCTGTTGGATGACTGTATAGTTGGTAACTGGTAGTTGTTGAATGGGAATCTGTTGGGTGACTGGTATAGTTGGTAACTGGTAGTGGTTGAATGGGAATCTGTTGGGTGACTGGTATAGGTGGTAACTGGTCGTTGTTGAGCGGCTTCACTGCAAGTATATTGTATGTTTCGAATATTCAATAAATATATATATATATATTTTTTTTTAAAAGGAGCTGATCATGGACTACAGGAAAAGGTGGACCGAACACGCCCCCACATCGAGGGGGCTGTAGTTGAGCGGGTCCAGAGTTTCAAGCTCCTTGGTGTCCACATCACCAACAATCTTCTCAAAAATATCAAGACAGTTGTGAAGAGGGCACGTCAACACATTTTCTCCCTCAGGAGACTAAAAAGATTTGCCATGGGTCCTCAGAAAAAGTTCTACAGCTGCACCATCGAGACTGATTGCATCACTAACTGGTATGGCAACAGCTCGGCCTCCGACCACAAGGCACTACAGAGGATGGTGTGTACGGCCCACTACATCACTGGGGCCAAGCTTCCTGCCATCCAGGACCACTATACCAGGTGGTGTCAGAGAAAGGCCCTAAAAAATGGTCAAATACTCCAGCCACCCTAGTCATAGACTTTTCTCTTCTTCCGCACAGCAAGCAGTACCGGAGCACCAAGTTTAGGTCCATAAGGCTTCTCAACAGTTTCAATCCCAAAGCCACAAGACTCCTGAACAGCTAATCAAATGGCTACCCAAACTATTTGCATTGCCCCTCCCCCCTCCCTATTTTACACTGCTGCTATTCTCTGTTTATTATCTATGCATAGTCACTTTATCTCACCTTACAAGTACATATTACCTCAATTACCTCAACTAACCTTAAACTGCATTGTTGGTTAAGTGCTTGTAAGCATTTCATAGTAAGGTGAACATTTTCAAAGTAAACATAAAATTTGATGTGAATGAGTCCCAAATGTCAGCCTATTCCCTATGTAGTGGAATATATAGGGGATAGGGTGCAGTTTGAGATGCAACAAAGTCTGCCTGCAGTAGCCATGAATATACACAGAGTGTAAAAAACATTACACTGCAACAAATCATCCCCAAGCTTAAACACTGCAACAAATCATCCCTAAGTTTAAACATCACTACAAATCATCCCTAAACCTAGACACCGCAACAAATCATCCCTAAACCTAGACACTGCAACAAATCATCCCTAAACCTAGACACTGCAACAAATCATCCCCAAGTTTAAACACTGGTATAGGTGGTAAATCATCCCTAAACAAATCATCCCTAAACCTAGACACTGCAACAAATCATCCCTAAGCCTAGACACCGCAACAAATCATCCCTAAACCTAGACACTGCAACAAATCATCCCTAAACCTAGACACTGCAACAAATCATCCCTAAACCTAGACACCGCAACAAATCATCCCTAAACCTAGACACCGCAACAAATCATCCCTAAACCTAGACACCGCAACAAATCATCCCTAAACCTAGACACTGCAACAAATCATCCCTAAACCTAGACACCGCAACAAATCATCCCTAAACCTAGACACTGCAACAAATCATCCCTAAGCCTAGACACTGCAACAAATCATCCCTAAACCTAGACACTGCAACAAATCATCCCTAAACCTAGACACTGCAACAAATCATCCCTAAACCTAGACACTGCAACAAATCATCCCTAGGCCTAGACACTGCAACAAATCATCCCTAAGCCTAGACACCGCAACAAATCATCCCTAAGCCTAGACACTGCAACAAATCATCCCTAAGCCTAGACACTGCAACAAATCATCCCTAAGCCTAGACACCGCAACAAATCATCCCTAAGCCTAGACACCGCAACAAATCATCCCTAAGCCTAGACACTGCAACAAATCATCCCTAAGCCTAGACATTGCAACAAATCATCCCCAAGAGACACTGCAACAAATCATCCCTAAGCCTAGACACTGCAACAAATCATCCCTAAACCTAGACACTGCAACAAATCATCCCTAAGCCTAGACACTGCAACAAATCATCCCTAAGCCTAGACACTGCAACAAATCATCCCTAAACCTAGACACCGCAACAAATCATCCCTAAGCCTAGACACTGCAACAAATCATCCCTAAGCCTAGACACTGCAACAAATCATCCCTAAGCCTAGACACTGCAACAACTCATCCCTAAACCTAGACACTGCAACAAATCATCCCTAAGCCTAGACACCGCAACAAATCATCCCTAAGCCTAGACACCGCAACAAATCATCCCTAAGCCTAGACACTGCAACAAATCCCTAAGCCTCACTGCAACAAATCATCCCTAAACCTAGACACTGCAACAAATCATCCCTAAGCCTAGACACGGCAACAAATCATCCCTAAACCTAGACACCGCAACAAATCATCCCTAAGCTTAAACACTGCAACAAATCATCCCTAAGCCTAGACACTGCAACAAATCATCCCTAAACCTAGACACTGCAACAAATCATCCCTAAACCTAGACACTGCAACAAATCATCCCTAAGCCTAGACACTGCAACAAATCATCCCTAAACCTAGACACCGCAACAAATCATCCCTAAGCTTAAACACTGCAACAAATCATCCCTAAGCCTAGACACTGCAACAAATCATCCCTAAACCTAGACACTGCAACAAATCATCCCTAAGCCTAGACACTGCAACAAATCATCCCCAAGTTTAAACACCACTACAAATCATCCCTAAACCTAGACACTGCAACAAATCATCCCTAAAGACACTGCAACAAATCATCCCTAAACCTAGACACTGCAACAAATCACATAGACACTGCAACAAATCATCCCTAAACCTAGACACTGCAACAAATCATCCCTAAACCTAGACACTGCAACAAATCATCCCTAAACCTAGACACTGCAACAAATCATCCCTAAACCTAGACACTGCAACAAATCATCCCTAAACCTAGACACTGCAACAAATCATCCCTAAACCTAGACACCGCAACAAATCATCCCTAAACCTAGACACTGCAACAAATCATCCCTAAACCTAGACACTGCAACAAATCATCCCTAAACCTAGACACTGCAACAAATCATCCCTAAGCCTAGACACTGCAACAAATCATCCCTAAGCCTAGACACTGCAACAAATCATCCCTAAACCTAAACACTGCAACAAATCATCCCTAAGCCTAAACACTGCAACAAATCATCCCTAAACTTAAACACTGCAACAAATCATCCCTAAGCCTAGACACTGCAACAAATCATCCCTAAACCTAGACACTGCAACAAATCATCCCTAAACCTAGACACTAACAAATCATCCCTAAGCCTAGACACTGCAAAAATCATCCCTAAACCTAGACACTGCAACAAATCATCCCTAAACCTAGACACTGCAACAAATCATCCCTGACACTGCAACAAATCATCCCCCTAGACACTGCAACAAATCATCCCTAAACCTAGACACTGCAACAAATCATCCCTAAGCCTAGACACTGCAACAAATCATCCCTAAGCCTAGACACTGCAACAAATCATCCCTAAGCCTAGACACTGCAACAAATCATCCCTAAACCTAGACACCGCAACAAATCATCCCTAATCCTAGACACTGCAAAAATCATCCCTAAACTTAAACGCTGCAACAAATCATCCCCCTAGACACTGCAACAAATCATCCCTAAGCCTAGACACTGCAACAAATCATCCCTAAACCTAGACACTGCAACAAATCACCCCTAAGCCTAGACAAACATCCCCAATTCTAAACACTGCAACAAATCATCCCTAAGCCTAAACACTGCAACAAATCATCCCTAAACTTAAACACTGCAACAAATCATCCCCATACCTAAACACTGCAATATATGTCCCCAAGCCCAAACTCTGCAACAAATCATCCCTAATTCCAAACTCTGCAACAAATCATCCCTAATTCCAAACTCTGCAACAAATCATCCCCAAGCCCAAACATAGCAACAAATCATCCCTAATTCCAAACACTGCATCAAATCATCCCCAATTCTAAACACTGCATCAAATCATCCCTAAGCATAAACACTGCAACAAATCATCCCCAATTCTAAACACTGCATCAAATCATCCCTAAGCATAAACACTGCATCAAATCATCCCTAATTCTAAACACTGCATCAAATCATCCCCAATTCTAAACACTGCATCAAATCATCCCTAAGCTTAAACACTGCAACAAATCATCCCTAATTCCAAACACTGCAACAAATCATCCCCAATTCTAAACACTGCATCAAATCATCCCTAAGCATAAACACTGCAACAAATCATCCCCAATTCTAAACACTGCAACAAATCATCCAGCGTATGTCCATTACATATCAAATCTAAATTCAGACAGGCACGTCTCAGACAGGCACGTCTCAGACAGACACGTCTCAGACAGGCACGTCTCAGACAGGCACGTCTCAGACAGGCACGTCTCACACAGGCACGTCTCAGACAGGCACGTCTCAGACAGACACGTCTCAGACAGGCACGTCTCAGACAGGCACGTCTCTCAGACAGGCACGTCTCAGACAGACACGTCTCTGACAGGCACGTCTCTGACAGGCACGTCTCAGACAGGCACGTCTCAGACAGGCACGTCTCAGACAGGCACGTCTCAGACAGACACGTCTCAGACAGGCACGTCTCAGACAGGCACGTCTCAGACAGGCACGTCTCAGACAGGCACGTCTCAGACAGGCACGTCTCAGACAGGCACGTCTCAGACAGGCACGTCTCAGACAGGCACGTCTCAGACAGGCACGTCTCAGACAGGCACGTCTCAGACAGGCACGTCTCAGACAGACACGTCTCAGACAGACACGTCTCAGACAGGCACGTCTCAGACAGGCACGTCTCAGACAGACACGTCTCAGACAGGCACGTCTCAGACAGGTACGTCTCAGACAGACACGTCTCAGACAGGCACGTCTCCAAGCAAGAAGAGATGAAATGCTTGACAAATATGTCTTTGTTGAAATCCCTCCAACTTGACAGTTGAATAGATCTCTCCCCAAAAAAGGAAATAACCTGATAATAAAAACAGAGCTCTTTCTGCTGGTGTTTTGGGATGAATGTAGTTATGATACAGCTACAATCTTTCATTTGTTTTTTACAGCCCGCACAGCAGTCACTACCGCCACTATTGTAGATTTACCCTTTTAAGTTCTGCCCTTGAGCAAGGTGATGCCAAGGCATTCTGCAGTGGCCTATTTAGCGAGGGGAGTCAGAGTGGGGAAGGAGGGGAGCAGCTCATTGGACAAGGGGGCATGTAACAGCTTGACATGGTCTGTGTGGCACCATATTACCCATAAGCCTCATAGGTAGTGCAGGTAGAGAGATGCAGTCAGAAAGTCTACCACGCTGTCTCAGTCACTCTGTGAAGCGTTTCCCTGTAACAGCGCGGAATAATGGCGGCGTTGCAATGAGGCAGATCTGGGGGTGAGTCAAAGTATGAACAAAGGAGTCATATTGATCATCTATATTCATGGGATTCTCTCTCATGGAGTCATATTGATCATCTACGCTGAGTGTACAAAATATTAAAGAGACGCCAGCTCTTTTCCATGACATAGACTGACCAGGTGAATGCAGGTGAAAACTACGATCCCTTATTGATGTCACATGTTAAGCTCGGGGCAACTTTATAGTGAGGACTGATAAACTAAAGGTGAGTAATTGGATTATGATGTATTTACACTATTAATAGTTGATTCATCAGGTCAAAGACTACACTGTCTCTGTGACTCGTGAATACCGCTGAGTATATACACTGAACAAAAATATCAATGCAACAATTTCAAAGACTTCACTGAGTTACAGTTCATATAAGGAAATTAGTACATTTAAATAAATTCATTAGGCCCTAATCGGCATCTGTTGGTCACAGGTACTTTAAAAAAGGTAGGGGCGTGGATCAGAAAACCAGTCAGTATCTGGTGTGACCACCATTTGCATTATGCATTATTCAAAATGCCATCGATAAAATGCAATTGTATTCATTGTTTATAGCTTATGCCTGCCCATACCATAACCCCACCAGCCAGCCATCATCGGGCACTCTGTTCACAATGTTGACATCAGCAAACCGCTCGCCCACACGACACCATACACGCAGTCTGCCATCTGCCCGGTACAGTTGAAATGGGGATTCATCAGTGAAGAGCACAATTTTCCAGCATGCCAGTGGCCATTGAAGGTAAACATTTGCCCACTGAAATCGGTTATGACGCCAAACTGCAGTCAGGTCAAGACCCTGGTGAGGTGACGGGTACGCAGATCAGCTTCCATGAGACGGTTTCTGGGAAGTTTGCGCAGAAATTCTTTGGTTTTGCAAAGCCACAGTTTCATCACCCCAAGAGCAAAATCCTCACATTGAAGCATGGTGGTGGCAGCATCATGCTGTAGGGATGTTTTTCATTGGCATGGACTGGGAAACTGGTCAGAATTGATGGTGCTAAATACAGGGAAATTCTTAAGGGAAACTTTAACAGGAAACCTAAACAGTCTTCCAGAGATTTGAGACTGGGACAGAGGTTCACCTTCCAGCAGGACAATGACCCAAAGCATACTGCAACAAGTGGTTTAAGGGGAAACATTTAAATGTCTTGGAATGGCCTAGTCAAAGCCAAAGACATCAATCCAATTGAGAATCTGTGGTATGACTTAAAGACTGCTGTACACCAGCAGGAACCCATCCAACTTGAAAGAGCTGGAGCAGTATTGCCTTGAAGAACGGGCAACAATCTAAGTGGATCGATCTGCCAAGCTTCAAGAGACAAACCCCATGAGATTTGCAGCTGTAATGTCTGCAAAGGCTGGCTTTACAAAGTATTGAGTTTTGGGGGGGGGTGAATAGTTATGCACGCTCAAGTTTTCTTTTTTTTTCACAAAAAAAAAAAAAATTAGTTTGGAAATCTGTTCCAAAGTATTAACAAGCATAATATAGACACTCACTGGCCAGTTTATTATGTACACACATCTAGTACCGGGTCAGACCAAGCTTTGCCTCCAGAACAGCCTGAATTCTTCGGGGCGTGGATTCTACAAGTCGGAAACGTTCCACAGGGATGTTGGTCCATTCTGACGAGATGGCATCACGCAGTTGTTGCAGATTGGACGGCGGTACATTACCGCCACCAGCGTTGACACCAGGCAAGATGTGGTCGTTTGCTGGAATAGCCCATCTATGACAGGAATCGACAAGTTGTGCGTTCCAAGATGTCGTTCTGCACACCACTGTTGTACAGCGTCGTTATTTGTCTGTATGTGGGCCCGGCCTGTTGGCTTGCACGATTCTTGCCATTCTTCTTCGACCTCTCTCATCAACGAGCTGTTTTCACCCACAGGACTGCCGCTGACTGGATGTTTGTTTGTTTGTTGCACCCTTCTCTGTAAACCCTAGACACTGTTGTGCGTGAAAACCCCCAGGAGGCCATTTCTGAGATACTGGAACTGGCACTGTCACGCCTTGGTCTTAGTATTTTGTGTTTTCTTTCATTATTTGTTCAGGCCAGGGTGTGACATAGGTTTATTGTATTGTCGTATTGGGGTTTTTGCAGGCATTGGGATTGTGGTTGATTAGGGGTGTGTCTAGTATAGGCTTGGCTGCCTGAGGCGGTTCTCAATCAGAGTCAGGTGATTCTCGTTGTCTCTGATGGGGAACCGTATTTAGGTAGCCTGGGTTTCACTGTGTATTTCGTGGGTGATTGTTCCTGTCTCTGTGTAGTGTTCACCAGATAGGCTGTAATTAGGTTTCACGTTCCGTTTGTTGTTTTTGTATTTATTTAGTTATTTCATGTATCGTCATTCTCTTCATTAAAGAACATGAGTAAAAACCACTCTGCATTTCGGTCCGTCTCTTTTTCGACAAACGAAGAATGCCGTTACAGGCACGCCTGGCACCGATGATCAACACACTCTCAAAGTCTGTTAGGTCACTGGTTTTGTCCATTCTAACATTCAATAGAGCAGTAACTGAATGTCTTGATGCCTGTCTGCCTGCTTTATATAGCAAGGCACGTGACTCACTGTCATGTAGGAGGGAACCATTTTGGGAACGTGGTGGTGTACCTAATAAACTGTCCGATCAGTGTATGTGTTTGTACAGCATATAAAAATATACAAGGTTTGAAATTATGATGTTTTAGTCAGATATTATATCTGTTTGGGATTCTTGTGGTCAATTTGCAATCTACTAATTATTTGTAATTATGATCTGATCGGACCGCGGCTGAATCTAGTTGATGATCCCTACTGTAAAGTATAAGAATTTATGTAGAGAAATGTCCGGGGCAGAAACCTCACACACCACCTCTAAGGTAATTGGACAAGTCTGCTCCGATAGTATCGTACAGTACGCTGCTGTGTCAATGAGGAAATCTTATGTAGATGAATATTGTCAATGAAGAAATCCTATGTAGATTAATATTGTCAGAGGGACTAGCGCTTAAAATATATTAAGTGCTTGGCTTATTTGAATTCTGAACTATTCTTAAAAAAATAAAACAATATATAAAGTTAAATAAAATTCAAATATGATTTCAGGTTTTTACATGTTCTTTACAACTTTGAATGTGTTTAATGGAGAACTCAATAGTTTGAAACATGATTAAGAGGCATAGTCAATTTGAACAAGATGGCTACAATGTCAAAAGGATATTGAGATTACCAATTTATAATGACATTTAAAAAAATAAACTAATTCAAACAATCATTTTCAGTCGTGTGGAAAGCAGCAAGCATTGTTTTTCCTAATTTCGAGATAAGACGCACTTAAACCCTATTAAAATAGGATATTATATCAACAGTATTTACTCACTTAAACCCTATTAAAATAGGATATTATATCAATAGTATTTATTCACTTAAACCCTATTAAAATAGGATATTATATCAACAGTATTTACTCACTTAAACCCTATTAAAATAGGATATTATATCAACAGTATTTATTCACTTAAACCCTATTAAAATAGGATATTATATCAACAGTATTTATGACAGATTATTATAGCTGGATGACGTTCAAAAAAGCCATTGAAAGTGAAAACATCATCAATCAAACCAGTTAACCATGTAATCGACTGCAGTCAATGCGTTTCAATTGATTAGCTTGATCATGAAACATATGATTCAAATAATCAAAGTCTTAATGAAAGCTTGTCCTGTAACGATGTACGCTGAGAGTCAGGAATACATTTCATTTAATTAATAAATGAACAAAACAAGAAACACAAACAGCGCACCGACATGATCAGAAACAGATACAGAAACAATGACGACTGGGGAGGAAACCAAAGGGACATATAAAGGGAATTAATGAGGTGATGGAGTCCAGGTTGAGTGTCATTATGCGCCTAACGCTGGTGACAGGCCCTAACAAGTAGCCCGGTGACCTAACAAGCAGCCCGGTGACCTAACAAGCAGCCTGGTGACCTAACAAGCAGCCCGGTGACCTAACAAGCAGCCTGATGACCTAACAAGCAGCCTGGTGACCTAACAAGCAGCCCGGTGACCTAACAAGCAGCCCGGTGACCTAACAAGCAGCCTGGTGACCTAACAAGCAGCCTGGTGACCTAACAAGCAGCCTGGTGACCTAACAAGCAGCCCGGTGACCTAACAAGCAGCCTGGTGACCTAACAAGCAGCCTGGTGACCTAACCAGCAGCCTGGTGACCTAACAAGCAGCCCGGTGACCTAACAAGCAGCCTGGTGACCTAGGGGCCGGAGAGGGAGCACACGTGACAATAACTAATAAAAACACCTAAAAATGTCCCACGCATGAGCAACACTGCTTTTACACAGATCTACTCAGAGCACTCTCGTCTGAGTGTGCCAGAGAGCAGAATAACTAACAGATGTAGACATTCTCAACATGTTGAATATGGCCGAGGTCAGTAAAAACCTAAAAATGTAATTCAATTGTTGCCAGCAGTAACATGAAAACAGCTTAACCAGTTCTGATAGGGTGAGTAAAATGGCCAGAGTGGGCTGTTCTCTCATGTGTCTGGAATTAGCGAGCAGCACAGTTATTCACCAACACTCTGGATAACATGAAAACAGCTTAACCAGTTCTGCTAGGGTGATTATAATGGCCAGAGTGGGCTGTTCTCTCATGTGTCTGGAATTAGCTAGCAGCACAGTTATTCACCAACACTCTGGATAACATGAAAACAGCTTAACCAGTTCTGCTAGGGTGAGTAAAATGGCCAGAGTGGGCTGTTCTCTCATGTGTCTGGAATTAGCTAGCAGCACAGTTATTCACCAACACTCTGGATAACATGAAAACAGCTTAACCAGTTCTGGACCAGTGTCTGGAATTAGCTAGCAGCACAGTTAGTCACCAACACTCTGGATAACATGAAAACAGCTTAACCAGTTCTGGACCAGTGTCTGGAATTAGCTAGCAAGCTAGCCAACGGTAGCCAGTTAGTTTAGGAGCTTGACTGCTGTTGTTTGGTCAGAAACCTCTGATAAACACTACTCCTCGGCCGTAGCATCCAATGTGCGCTCTCAACGTTCTGAATTTACGAATGGACAATCTGACAATGCTCTGAGTTTACGAACACCCATCTGGCACTCCAGATGGTATTTACGAATACACCTGTAGTATAAACCAGAATTTAGTCTTCAAATCTTTGGTTGTTTTAGTCCATGGCCTCACATGTGAATCCTTAAAAGATATGGGTGGGGCTAAGGCTTAAAAGGGTGTGAACGATGCTGAATGGGTGGGGCTAAGACTTAAGAGGGTGTGAACGATGCTGAATGGGTGGGGCTAAGGCTTAAGAGGGTGTGAACGATGCTGAATGGGTGGGGCTAAGGCTTAAGAGGGTGTGAACGATGCTGAATGGGTGGGGCTAAGGCTTAAGAGGGTGTGAACGATGCTGAATGGGTGGGGCTAAGGCTTAAGAGGGTGTGAATGATGCTGAATGGGTGGGGCTAAGACTTAAAAGGGTGTGAACGATGCTGAATGGGTGGGGCTAAGGCTTAAGAGGGTGTGAATGATGCTGAATGGGTGGGGCTAAGGCTTAAAAGGGTGTGAACGATGCTGAATGGGTGGGGCTAAGGCTTAAGAGGGTGTGAATGATGCTGAATGGGTGGGGCTAAGGCTTAAAAGGGTGTGAACGATGCTGAATGGGTGGGGCTAAGGCTTAAGAGGGTGTGAACGATGCTGAATGGGTGGGGCTAAGGCTTAAAAGGGTGTGAATGATGCTGAATAGGTGTAGACAAAGATGAGCTCTCCAGTAGGTTCCAAAACATTCAAGGGCCATTTTCTCAAAAGTGTGGTTTCAAGTTTATCAACTTTCAAAGCAGAATGACTTTCCCATTGGTCCTCAACTGTAGTGTTGTAGATATACAAATGTCAAGCTCTGAGTCTCTACCTTTATTCAATGTAAAAAAATAAAAACATTTTAAATGTTGCACCATGAGACCATTTTGAGATGGTCGGTCACAATTGGTCTGCCTGTGTAAAAGCAGCCTAAGAGTTTAATTAAACAGAGTCTCGGCAATATGATGTTGCCATGGGCAGCAGGATTAAATTAGCCGTAGATATTGCAGATGAGCCCCATTTGTTTTACATCAGATAGCATGTTCATCCGTCTCGTATCTTGCAAAGGGTAATGGGATTGATCAAAAGTAGACTGATTACAATGGGCTGTCGTGACATTAGAAAATATTACCTAGGGGACATGGTCTGCTGAACCCTTGTTCTGCCTCAGAACTATCTGAATTAATCTAAGATAAAACAATACATAAGTATTTTTTGGTGAGGAAATCTTAGACACCCCATTTTACGTCTAGCTACAGTGCCTTGCGAAAGTATTTGGCCCCCTTGAACTTTGCGACCTTTTGCCACATTTCAGGCTTCAAACATAAAGATATAAAACTGTATTTTTTTGTGAAGAATCAACAACAAGTGGGACACAATCATGAAGTGGAACGACATTTATTGGATATTTCAAACTTTTTTAACAAATCAAAAACTGAAAAATTGGGCGTGCAAAATTATTCAGCCCCTTTACTTTCAGTGCAGCAAACTCTCTCCAGAAGTTCAGTGAGGATCTCTGAATGATCCAATGTTGACCTAAATGACTAATGATGATAAATACAATCCACCTGTGTGTAATCAAGTCTCCGTATAAATGCACCCGCAACGTGATAGTCTCAGAGGTCCGTTAACTGAACCGAACTGAACATATAAATAATCATGCAAAATGAAATATGGATCAGCGATGGCTGATGAAGACCAGTTATGTCGACCGCGGAACGACGCCCGAACAAGGAGAGGGACAGACCTCGGCGGAAGTCGGACAGTACCCTCCCTTGACGTGATCTCAGCCATAATATTTGTTGTAATATTTGTTTTCTCTTTTCAAGCGAATGAAATTGAAATTGTAAATTGACCTGCAGTGCTTGTTTGAAAAGATTCTTTGAAAAAGTATAATTTTCAATTAATTGAAAGGCCATTTTTAAACAATGGATATTCTTATTAATCTACTTGAGAACCATTTAGGGTTCAAATAAACATTTTGAATGAGTGAAGCTTTTAGAGAGAGGTTTAGTGCTTTTATATTTCATAATCTCAACCCACCCAGTTCATATTCATCATATTAGTCACGTTCTGACCTTTATTTCCTGTGTTTTGTATTTAGTTAGAATGGTCAGGGCGTGAGTTGGGTGGGCAGTCTATGTTTGTTTTTCTATGTTTTGGGTATTTCTATGTTTCGGCCTAGTATGGTTCTCAATCAGAGGCAGGTGTCATTAGTTGTCTTTGATTGAGAATCATACTTAGGTGGCCTGGGTTTCACTGTGTGTTTGTGGGTGATTGTTCCTGTCTCTGTCTTTGCACCAGATAGGACTGTTTTGAGTTTTCACATTTCTTGTTTTTTGTTAGTTTGTTCAAATCATGTGAAGTGATTTATTAAAGCATGAATCAAAACAACCACGCTGCGCTTTGGTCCGCCTCTCGTTCAGATGAAGAAAACCATTACAATATTCATTATATAGATAGGCATGTTTTATTTTGTATTGTTTATTGTCCCAGATAAAGTGAAATATTTTTTGCTCATATGATTTGAAAACAAATCATCGGGAGTAGGCAGCGCCATAAGTAAGTGAGTAAACTGAGATATGACTCAGGAGTTAATCAGGGCAGTTTTTTAATAAATATACAGATATTTACCTCTCTATGTTTGCAGGATCTTGTCTATTTCTACATGTTTTCTATTGAAATTCATTGTGGAGAGCTTATTTATATATTTTGTGATATGAATACTGAGTATGTCTACTTCACCATCAGCCCACAATGATAAAGGCACGCTTACCCTTCTCCCTTTGTTGTCTTTGTATCAGATACAGTCTCTTACGGTGTGTTTATCTCCCTTGGAAATTGGTCTTTGAGACCAAATTTGGTCCCTTCCCCTGCTTTTGATCAGCTCCTTTTGTTGGTAGTGTTCAAATTTTGCAATGATCGGTCGGGGACCCTTGGTCTTGTCGCTCCGAGCTCCAAGTCTGTGTAGTCGGAGGAAAGCCACCTTGTTTACAGTCTCTATAGGAAGTTTTGAAGGTGGATTGCATGAATTCTCTGATCGCGCCCTCTGGATTATTGGATGTGTCCTCAGGAATCCCAGAACAAATTAGATTTTCACACATGCTACAACTTTGTATGTCAAGTAATATATAATAATATAATAATATATGCCATTTAGCAGACACTTTTATCCAAAGCGACTTACATTGTGCATACATTCTACGTATGGGTGGTCCCGGGGATCGAACCCTCTACCCTGGCGTTACAAGCGCCATGCTCTACCAACTGAGCTACAGAAGGACCACAACTCCTTCATCACCCTGTTTTCCCTGAGTAGACAATCCATGTTGGAACCGTGTATTTTTACCTGGGCTGCGAGTGTCTTGTTTTCTCTTTGGAGCTTAAGAATTACACTCTGGCGGAACTCCAAACTCCCCCTCAGCCCTGCTACCTCCTCACACAACTGTTCCAGTGTTGCATGGATTCCAGCCCTGCTACCTCCTCACACAACTGTTCCAGTGTTGCATGGATTCCAGCCCTGCTACCTCCTCACACAACTGTTCCAGTGTTGCATGGATTCCAGCCCTGCTACCTCCTCACACAACTGTTCCAGTGTTGCATGGATTCCAGCCCTGCTACCTCCTCACACAACTGTTCCAGTGTTGCATTGATTCCAGCCCTGCTACCTCCTCACACAACTGTTCCAGTGTTGCATGGATTCCAGCCCTGCTACCTCCTCACACAACTGTTCCAGTGTTGCATGGATTCCAGACAGAGCACTAGCCTCTACCTCAATGGTAAGTAAAACGTCCGTGTCTGTAGATGAATCCGTCTTTCTTTTTTTTGTTGGGTTAAAGTCATTTTGTTTTAGCCGGGGCTTTCCATGATGGAGTATGTTGTCCCTCCAGCGTAAAGCTGGGGCTTTCCATGATGGAGTATGTTGTCCCTCCAGCGTAAAGCTGGGGCTTTCCATGATGGAGTATGTTGTCCCTCCAGCGTAAAGCTGTTGGTACTCATCGATTTCCCTCAGGATCTGCTTGGTATCCAGATTGTCTCTTTACTGCAACCAGTATGTTGTCTCTCCAGTGTAAAGCTGTTGGTACTCGTCGATTTCCCTCAGGATCTTCTTGGTATCCAGATTGTCTCTTTACTGCAACCAGTATGTTGTCTCTCCAGCGTAAAGCTGTTGGTACTCGTCGATTTCCCTCAGGATCTGCTTGGTATCCAGATTGTCTCTTTACTGCAACCAGTATGTTGTCCCTCCAGCGTAAAGCTGTTGGTACTCGTCGATTTCCCTCAGGATCTTCTTGGTATCCAGATTGTCTCTTTACTGCAACCAGTATGTTGTCTCTCCAGCGTAAAGCTGTTGGTACTCGTCGATTTCCCTCAGGATCTTCTTGGTATCCAGATTGTCTCTTTACTGCAACCACTATGTTGTCCCTCAAGCGTAAAGCTGTTGGTACTTGTCGATTTCCCTCAGGATCTGCTTGGTATCCAGATTGTCTCTTTACTGCAACCAGTATGTTGTCTCTCCAGCGTAAAGCTGTTGGTACTCGTCGATTTCCCTCAGGATCTGCTTGGTATTCAGATTGTCTCTTTACTGCAACCACTATGTTGTCTCTCCAGTGTAAAGCTGTTGATACTCGTCGATTTCCCTCAGGATCTGCTTGGTATTCAGATTGTCTCTTTACTGCAACCAGTATGTTGTCCCTCCAGCGTAAAGCTGTTGGTACTCGTCGATTTCCCTCAGATCTGCTTGGTATGATTGTCTCTTTACTGCAACCACTATACCCTCCAGCGTAAAGCCTGGATTTCCCTCAGGATCTGCTTGGTATCCAGATTGTCTCTTTACTGCAACCACTATGTTGTCCCTCCAGGTAAAGTGTTGGTACTAGGGTTTCTTCAGGATCTGCTTGGTATCCAGATTGACTCTTTACTGCAACCAGTATGTTGTCCCTCAGCGTAAAGCTGTTGGTACTCGTCGATTTCCCTCAGGATCTGCTTGGTTAAGATTGTCTCTTTACTGCAACCAGTATTCCCTCCAGCGTAAGCTGTTGATACTCGTCGATTTCCCTCAGGATCTGCTTGGTATCCAGGTCTCTTTACTGCAACCAGTATGTTGTCTCTCCAGCGTAAAGGTGTTGGTACTTGTTGAGGATCTGCTTGGTATCAGATTGTCTCTTTACTGCAACCAGTATCTTGTCTCTCCAGCGTAAAGCTGTTGGTACTGCATTTCCCTCAGGATCTGCTTGGTATTCAGATTGTCTCTTTACTGCAACCAGTATGTTTCCAGCGTAAAGATGATTTCCCTCAGGATCTGCTTGGTATCCAGATTGTCTCTTTACTGCAACCACTATGTTGTCCCTCCAGCGTAAAGCTGTTGGTACTCGTCGATTTCCCTCAGGATCTGCTTGGTATCCAGATTGTCTCTTTACTGCAACCACTATGTTGTCCCTCCAGCGTAAAGCTGTTGGTACTCGTCGATTTCCCTCAGGATCTGCTTGGTATCCAGATTGTCTCTTTACTGCAACCACTATGTTGTCCCTCCAGCGTAAAGCTGTTGGTACTCGTCGATTTCCCTCAGGATCTGCTTGGTATCCAGATTGTCTCTTTACTGCAACCAGTATGTTGTCCCTCAGCGTATGTCTTCGATTTCCCTAGGATCTGTTTATCCAGAGTCTCTTTACTGCAACCAGTATGTTGTCCCTCCATATGTTTACTCGGATTTCCCTCAGGATCTGCTTGGTATCCAGATTGTCTCTTTACTGCAACCAGTATGTTGTCCCTCCAGCGTAAAGGTGTTGGTACTCGTCGATTTCCATCAGGATCTGTTGGTATCCAGATTGTCTCTTTACTGCAACCACTATGTTGTCTCTCAGCGTAAAGCTGTTGGTACTCGTCGATTTCCCTCAGGATCTGCTTGGTATCCAGATGTCTCTTTTCAACCACTATGTTGTCTCTCCAGCGTAAAGCTGTTGGTACTCGTCGATTTCCCTCAGGATCTTCTTGGTATCCAGATGTTCTTTACTGCAACCAGTATGTTGTCCCTCCAGCGTATGTCTTCGATTTCCCTCAGGATCTGCTTGGTATCCAGAGTCTCTTTACTGCAACCAGTATGTCCCTCAGCGTAAAGCTGTTGGTACCAATTTCCCTCAGGATCTGTTGGTATCCAGATTGTCTCTTTACTGCAACCAGTATGTTGTCTCTCCGTAAAGCTGTTGGTAGTCGATTTCCCTCAGGATCTGCTTGGTATCCAGATTGTTCTTTACTGCAACCAGTATGTTGTCTCTCCAGCGTAAAGCTGTTGATACTTCGATTTCCATAGGATCTGCTTGGTATCCAGATTGTCTCTTTACTGCAACCAGTATGTTGTCTCTCCAGCGTAAAGCTGTTGGTACTTCGATTTCCCTCAGGATCTGCTTGGTATCCAGTCTCTTTACTGCAACCACTATGTTGTCTCTCCAGCGTAAAGCTGTTGGTACCATATTTCCCTCAGGATCTTCTTGGTATCAAGATTGTCTCTTTACTGCAACCAGTATGTTGTCCCTCCAGCGTAAAGCTGTTGGTAGTCTTTCCCTCAGGATCTGCTTGGTATCCAGATTGTCTCTTTACTGCAACCACTATGTTGTCTCTCCAGCGTAAAGCTGTTGGTACTCGTCGATTTCCCTCAGGATCTTCTTGGTATCCAGATTGTCTCTTTACTGCAACCAGTATGTTGTCCCTCCAGCGTAAAGCTGTTGGTACTCGTCGATTTCCCTCAGGATCTGCTTGGTATCCAGATTGTCTCTTTACTGCAACCACTATGTTGTCCCTCCAGCGTAAAGCTGTTGGTACTCGTCGATTTCCCTCAGGATCTGCTTGGTATCCAGATTGTCTCTTTACTGCAACCACTATGTTGTCTCTCCAGCGTAAAGCTGTTGGTACTCGTCGATTTCCCTCAGGATCTTCTTGGTATCCAGATTGTCTCTTTACTGCAACCAGTATGTTGTCCCTCCAGCGTAAAGCTGTTGGTATTCGTCGATTTCCCTCAGGATCTGCTTGGTATCCAGATTGTCTCTTTACTGCAACCACTATGTTGTCTCTCCAGCGTAAAGCTGTTGGTACTCGTCGATTTCCCTCAGGATCTGCTTGGTATCCAGATTGTCTCTTTACTGCAACCAGTTGTTTTACAAAAAGATAACAATGAGACTTTCCCACAACGACGACAGGTGTCTGTAGCCAGCTGGCACTCGCAGAATCCACACCAAAAAAAATGGAAAACAAACTTGCAGTCCCAGCCGTAAAGGCTAACCGTGTCGTGGAATCCTTAGCAACAAAACTTTAGTTCTGATTAAAATCTATTTAAGGAAATGTTTTAATATAACAACAAACCGAGTGTAGACAGTACAATGTTCTGTTGTGCGCTCTGATGACGTATCTGGGGAGAGTCTCTGCTCTCCACAAGTTAATTGCATTTATATTTCTGTTTTCAATAAGTAAAACGAATAGTTATAATGACACAGGGCTAGACCCAGATCAAACTCCTTTGCCTTGCTCACGTTGAGGGAGAGGTTGTTGTCCTTGCACTACACTGCCAGGTCTCTGCCCTCCCTATAGGGTGTCTCATCGTTGACGGTGATCAGGCCTACCAATGTTGTGTTGTCAGCAAACTTAACGATGATGTTGGAGTCGTGTTTGGTCATGCAGTCGTCGGTGAACAGGGAAGACAGGAGGGGGCTAAGCACTTACCTCTGAGGGGCCCCCGTGTTGAGTATCAGCGTGTAAGATGTGTTGTTGCCTACCCTTACAACCTGGGGGTGGCCTGCCAGAAAGTCCAGGGAGGTGTTTAGTCCTAGGGTTCTTAGCTTAGTGATGAGCTTGTGGGCACATTTGTGTTGAACGCTGAGCTGTAGTTAATGAACAGCATTCTCACACAGGTTTACCTTTTGTCCAGGTGGGAAAGGGCAGTGTGGAGTGCAATTGAGATTGTATCATCTGTGGATCTGTTTCGGACGGTATGCAAATTGGAGTGGGTCTAGGGTTTCCGAGATGATGGTTTTGATATGAGCCAAGACCAGCCTTTCAAAGCACTTCATGGCTACAGACGTGAGTGCTACGGGTCGCTAGTCATTTAGGCAGGTTGCCTTCGTGTTCTTGGGCACAGGGACTAGGGTCTCCCACATGTCTTCTTCCATATGTTTAGGGAGTCTCCCACATGTCTTCTTCCATATGTTTAGGGAGTCTCCCACATGTCTTCTTCCATATGTTTAGGGAGTCTCCCACATGTCTTCTTCCATATGTTTAGGGAGTCTCCCACATGTCTTCTTCCATATGTTTAGGGAGTCTCCCACATGTCTTCTTCCATATGTTTAGGGAGTCTCCCACATGTCTTCTTCCATATGTTTAGGGAGTCTCCCACATGTCTTCTTCCATATGTTTAGGGAGTCTCCCACATGTCTTCTTCCATATGTTTAGGGAGTCTCCCACATGTCTTCTTCCATATGTTTAGGGAGTCTCCCACATGTCTTCTTCCATATGTTTAGGGAGTCTCCCACATGTCTTCTTCCATATGTTTAGGGAGTGCCTTTTGTAGAACACCAAACATGTTTGCTTATTCTTTTCTTTAAGCAGTGGCTTTTTTCTGGCCACTCCTCTTCTGTAAAGCTCTGTGGAGTACACGGCTTAAATCAAATCAAATGTTATTTGTCACATACACATGGTTAGCAGATGTTAATGCGAGTGTAGCGAAATGCTTGTGCTTCTAGTTCCGACAATGCAGTAATAACCAACGAGTAATCTAACCTAACAATTTCACAACAACTACCTTATACACACAAGTGTAAAGGGATAAAGAATATGTACATAAAGATACATGAATGAGTGATGGTACAGAACGGCATAGGCAAGATATAATATAGATGGTATCGAGTACAATATATATATATATGAGATGAGTAATGTAGGGTATGTAAACATTATATTAAGTGGCATTGTTTAAAGTGGCTAGTGATACATTTTTTACATCAATTTTTCCAATATTAAAGTGGCTGGAGTTGAGTCAGTATGTTGGCAGCAGCCACTCAATGTTAGAGGTGGCTGTTTAACAGTCCGATGGCCTTGAGATGGAAGCTGTTTTTCAGTCTGTACTGACCTCGCCTTCTGGATGATAGCAGGGTGAACAGGCAGTGGCTCAGGTGGTTGTTGTTCTTGATGATCTTTATGGCCTTCCTGTGACATCGGGTGGTGTAGGTGTCCTGGAGGGCAGGTAGTTTGCCCCCGGTGATGCATTGTGCAGACCTCATTACCCTCTGGAGAGCCTTACGGTTGTGGGCGGAGCTCTTGACGTCCCAGGCGGTGATACAGCACGACAGGATGCTCTCGATTGTGCACCTGTAAAAGGTTGTGAGTGCTTTTGGTGACAAGCCAAATTTCTTCAGCCTCCTGAGGTTGAAGAGGCACTTCTGCGCCTTCTTCCCGACACTGTCTGTGTGGGTGGACCAATTCAGTTTGTCTGTGATGTGTACGCCGAGGAACTTAAAACTTACTACCCTCTCCACTACTGTTCCATCGATGTGGATAGGGGGGTGTTCCCTCTGCTGTTTCCTGAAGTCTACAATCATCTCCTTTGTTTTGTTGACGTTGAGTGTGAGGTTATTTTCCTGACACCACACTCTGAGGGCCCTCACCTCCTCCCTGTAGGCCGTCTCGTTGGTAATCAAGCCTACCACTGTAGTGTCATCTGCAAACTTGATGATTGAGTTGGAGGCGTGCGTGGCCACGCAGTCATGGGTGAACAGGGAGTACAGGAGGGGGCTGAGAACACAGGATCAGCAGGGTGGAGATGTTATTTCCTACCCTCACCACCTGAGGGCAGCCCGTCAGAAAGGCCAGGACCTAGTTGCACATTGTGGGGTCGAGACCCAGGGTCTCGAGATTAATGATAAGTTTGGAGTGTACTAAGGTGTTAAATACTGAGCTGTAATCGATGAACATTCTTACATAGATATTCCTCTTGTCCAGATGGGTTAGGGCAGTGTGCAGTGTGGTTGAGATTGCATCGTCTGTGGACCTATTGGGGCGATAAGTAAATTTGAGTGGGTCTAGGGTGTCGGGTAGGGTGAAGGTGATATGATCCTTGACTAGTCTCTCAAAGTATTTCATGATGACGGAGTGAGTGCTATGGGGCGATAGTCATTTAGCTAGGTTACCTTAGCTTTCTTGGGAACAGGAACAATGGTGGCCCTCTTGAAGCATGTGGGAACAGCAGACTGGGATAGGGATTGATTGAATATGTCCGTAAACATACTAGCCAGCTGGTCTGCGGATGCTCTGAGGGCGCGGCTAGGGATGCCGTCTGGGCCTGCAAGCCGCGGAGAAGGAGAGCCCGCAGGTTTTGGTAGCGGGCCGTGTTCAACGCAATAGGAAGGTGTTCAACTCAATAGGAAGGTGTTCAACTCAATAGGAAGGTGTTCAACTCAATAGGAAGGTGTTCAACTCAATAGGAAGGTGTTCAACTCAATAGGAAGGTGTTCAACTCAATAGGAAGGTGTTCAACTCAATAGGAAGGTGTTCAACTCAATAGGAAGGTGTTCAAATCAATAGGAAGGTGTTCAACTCAACCGGAAGGGGTTCAACTCAATAGGAAGGTGTTCAACTCAATAGGAAGGTGTTCAACTCAATAGGAAGGTGTTCAACTCAATAGGAAGGTGTTCAACTCAATAGGAAGGTGTTCAACTCAATAGGAAGGTGTTCAACTCAATAGGAAGGTGTTCAAATCAATAGGAAGGTGTTCAACTCAATAGGAAGGGGTTCAACTCAATAGGAAGGTGTTCAACTCAATAGGAAGGTGTTCAACTCAATAGGAAGGTGTTCAACTCAATAGGAAGGTGTTCAACTCAATAGGAAGGTGTTCAACTCAATAGGAAGGTGTTCAACTCAATAGGAAGGTGTTCAACTCAATAGGAAGGTGTTCAACTCAATAGGAAGGTGTTCAACTCAATAGGAAGGTGTTCAACTCAATAGGAAGGTGTTCAACTCAATAGGAAGGTGTTCAACTCAATAGGAAGGTGTTCAACTCAATAGGAAGGTGTTCAACTCAATAGGAAGGTGTTCAACTCAATAGGAAGGTGTTCAACTCAATAGGAAGGGGTTCAACTCAATAGGAAGGTGTTCAACTCAATAGGAAGGTGTTCAACTCAATAGGAAGGTGTTCAACTCAATAGGAAGGGGTTCAACTCAATAGGAAGGTGTTCAACTCAATAGGAAGGGGTTCTTGATGTTCAACTCAATATTAGGAAGGGTTAGGTTTATTAGTAAGGTGTTATTGATGTTCAACTCAATATTAGGAAGGGTTAGGTTTATTAGTAAGGTGTTATTGATGTTCAACTCAATATTAGGAAGGGTTAGGTTTATTAGTAAGGTGTTATTGATGTTCAACTCAATATTAGGAAGGATTAGGGTCCGGGTTAAAAGGAAGGTGTTCATAATATTTTAAACACTCTATTTTAAGCACACAGGACCCTTTTCTCTGTCGAGATTATTTCCTTTTTAATTTCAATCCAAATGTAAAATGTTTACATTTTGATGAATTAAAATCTCTGTCTGTCTGTCTTTTTTCCCCCCAGGCTGACCATAAATGCAGAGTGCCAGTTACAGCTGCATAATTTCCCCATGGACGAACACTCCTGCCCACTCATCTTCTCCAGCTGTGAGTAACCTACCTCCTCCTGTGCATCCATGCTCAGCACCAGCACCTATATCTTTACAGGTTTTTGATTTCTTATCAACACCAGTCTATTATCAGAAGAATACATTATTTTCATTCCATAATTATATTGAATTATAAACATACGTTTGAAAGAAATGCCAAAGCTGTCATCAAGGCAAAGGGTGGCTACTTATATATTTGCAGTTTTTTGGTTACTACATGAATCCATATTTGTTATTTCATAGTTCTCATGTCTTCATTATTATTCTAGAAAATAGCAACAAAAGAACTTGAATAACCCTTGAATAAGTAGTTGTGTCCAAACGTGGTACTGTACATTCAGAGCATTCTGGAAGTATTGGACCCTTCACCTTTTCTACATTTTGTTTTTTACGTTACAGCCTTATTCTAAAATGTATTAAATACTTTTTTTTCTCATAAATCTATACAAAATACCCCATAATGACAAAGTGAAAATAGGTCCCGAAGAAAATAGTGGCCTCCATCATTCTTAATTAAATGGAAGAGCTGGCCGCCCGGCCAAACTGAGCAATTGGGGGAGTAGGGCCTTACTCAGGGAGGTGAACCAAGAACCCGATGTTCACTCTGACAGAGCTCCAGAGTTCCTCTGTGGAGATGGGAAAACCTTCCAGAAGGACAACCACCTCTGCAGCACTCCACCAATCAGGCCTTTATGGTAGAGTGAACAGACGGAAGCCTCTCCTCAGTAAAAGGAACATGACAGCCCACTTGGAGTTTCACCTAAAGGACTCTCAGACCATGAGAAACAATATTCTCTGGTCTGATGAAACCAATATCGAACTCTTTGGCCTGAATGCCAAGCGTCACATCTGGAGGAAACCTGACACCATCCCTACGGTGAAGCATGGTGGTGGCAGCATCCTGCTGTGGGGATGTTTTTCAGCTGCAGGGACTGGGAGACTAGTGAAGCATGGAGGTGGCAGCATCCTGCTGTGGGGATGTTTTTCAGCTGCAGGGACTGAGAGACTAGTGAAGCATGGTGGTGGCAGCATCCTGCTGTGGGGATGTTTTTCAGCTGCAGGGACTGGGAGACTAGTGAAGCATGGAGGTGGCAGCATCCTGCTGTGGGGATGTTTTTCAGCTGCAGGGACTGGGAGACTAGTGAAGCATGGTGGTGGCAGCATCCTGCTGTGGGGATGTTTTTCAGAGGCAGGGACTGGGAGACTAGTGAAGCATGGTGGTGGCAGCATCCTGCTGTGGGGATGTTTTTCAGCTGCAGGGACTGGGAGACTAGTGAAGCATGGTGGTGGCAGCATCCTGCTGTGGGGATGTTTTTCAGCTGCAGGGACTGGGAGACTAGTGAAGCATGGTGGTGGCAGCATCCTGCTGTGGGGATGTTTTTCAGAGGCAGGGACTGGGAGACTAGTGAAGCATGGTGGTGGCAGCATCCTGCTGTGGGGATGTTTTTCAGAGGCAGGGACTGGGAGACTAATCAGGATGGAGGGAAAGATGAATGGAGCAAAGTACAGCGAGATTCTTGATGAAAACCTGCTCCAGAGTGCTAAGGACCTCAGACTGGGGTGAAGGTTCCCCTTCCAACAGGACAACGACCCTAAGCACACAGCCAAGACAAAGCAGGGTTGACTTCAGGACAAGTCTCAATGTCCGTGAGTGACCCAGCCAGAGCCCGGACTTGGGAGAATGGGAGAAACTCCCCAAATACAGGTGTGCCAAGCTTGTGGTGTCATACTCAAGAAGACTCAAGGCTGTAATTTCTGCCAAAGGTGCTTCAACAAAGTACTGAGTAAAGGGTCTGAATACTTAAGTTGATGTGATATTTCATTTTTTTTTAAATGTATTCTAGAAACCTATTTTTGCTTCGTTGTTATGGGGATTTGTGTGTATTTTTTTAATGCTTTATCTCGCTAAACGATACCACTTTTCAATTCCTCATCAATTCACAGGGCCTTAAAAGTTCAAACAGTACATTTCTTAATAGAAGCGTTCATATAAGTAAATAATAACAACTGTAATAACGGTAACAACTGTAATAACTGCAATAACAAATACAACTGCAATAACTATAATAACTGTGGTAACCCATAATACCTGAAACAACAATAATAACTGTAATAACCTATAATTACTGTAGCAACTATAATAACTGTAATAACTCATAGCAGCTGTGTTAACTGTAATAGCTAATAATAACTAATAATAACTGAAATAAGTGTAACAGATAACAGATGTGATAACTAATTATAACTGTGATAACTGTAATAACTAATAACAGCTGAAATAAGTGTAACAGATAACAGATGTGATAACTAATAATAACTGTAATAACTATAGCACCTGTAACAACTGGAATAACTAATAATAACTGTGACTGCTGTAAAAACTGTAATAACTTATAATAACTAATAACTGTAATAGCAAATAATAATTGATAACAACTGCGATATATGATAATAACCATAATAACTGGCAATAACGTATAACAGTTGTAATAACTGTAATAGCTCATAATAACTCATATCTGTGGTACCGTATAATAACTGTAATAGCTAATAATCACTAAGAACTGTGATACCTTATAATAACTGTAATAGCTAATGATAACTAAGAACTCTGATACCTTATAATAACTGTAATAGCTAATAATAACTAAGAACTGTGATACCTTATAATAACTGTAATAGATAATAATAACGAAGAACTGTGATACCTTATAATAACTGTAATAGCTAATAATAACTAGTAATGATGATACCTTATAATAACTGTAATAGCTAGTAATAACTAGTAACGGTGATACCTTATAATAACTGTAATAGCTAATAATAACTAAGAACTGTGATACCTTATAATAACTGTAATAGCTAATAATAACTAAGAACTGTGATGCCTTATAATAACTGTAATAGCTAATGATAACTAAGAACTGTGATACATTACAATGCTTGGCACTGTAATGACTGGAATAACTAATAATAGCTGTAAAAACTGTGATAACTGGGATAACTGTAATAGCTAATAATAGCTGTAAAAACTGTGATAACTGGGATAACTGTAATAGCTAATAATAGCTGTAAAACTGTGATAACTGGGATAACTGTAATAGCTAATAATAGCAGTAAAAACTGTCAACTGTAAAAACTGGGATAACTGTAATAGCTAATAATAGCTGTAAAAACTGTCAACTGTAAAAACTGGGATAACTGTAATAGCTAATAATAGCTGTAAAAACTGTCAACTGTAAATACTGTGATAACTGGGTAAAAACGAATAGTAACTAACAATAACCACTAATAACTGACAACTGTAATAACTAATAATAACTAATATCGGTGACAATTATTAACAAATGTAATACCTATCAATAACGACAATAACCATGATAAATGTGATAATTATTAACAACTATAGTAACTAATAATATCCGTGACAACTGTCATAACTATTATTAGTTATTACAGGTGTTAATAATTATCACAGTTATCATGGTTATTGCTGTTATTGATAGGTATTTATTAATAATTGATTAATAATTGTCACCGATATTAGTTATTAGTAGTTATTACAGTTGTCAGTTATTAGTGGTTATTGTTAGTTATTATTAGTTATTACAGGTGTTCGATAACTGTAATAGCTAATAATGACTGTTGCAATTGATAATAGCTGAAATAACTAATAATAGCTGTAATAACTAATAATAGCTGTAATAAATGTGATAACTGTAGCATCTGGATGTTATTCATTACACAGCTTCATTTTTACAGCTTCAGTATAGCAAATCATTACAACGTTTTGTATGATCTTTTATACACTATTTTAGGCCCAGCTTGGCTTTCCTGGATACAGCCGGTATATTGGGGCGGCAGGGTAGCCTAGTGGTTAGAGCGTTGGACTAGTAACCGGAAGGTTGCAAGTTCAAATCCCCGACAAGGTAGAAATCTGTTGTTCTGCCCCTGAACAGGCAGTTAACCCACTGTTCCCAGGCTGTCATTGAACATAAGAATTGAACTGACTTGCCTAGTTAAATAAAGGTCAAATAAAACTATAGCCCCATATTGTGATAACTAGATACAACTTTAGAACAAAGTTCTACAGTATTAGTAAAAATGTGATCAATACATGATGATGATGATGATCTTGTTCCTGTAATGTGAACCAGATTACAGGTGAGAAGCTTCCTCTTGAGCGACATCTTGATGAAAACCAGTCAATATTCAGGTCACCCAGAAAATAGACCCCTTTTTTTTCCATTTTCTCCTAAAATAACATACCCAAATCTAACTGCCTGTAGCTCAGGACCTAAAATAACATACCCAAATCTAACTGCCTGTAGCTCAGGACCTAAAATAACATACCCAAATCTAACTGCCTGTAGCTCAGGACCTAAAATAACATACCCAAATCTAACTGCCTGTAGCTCAGGACCTAAAATAACATACCCAAATCTAACTGCCTGTAGCTCAGGACCTAAAATAACATACCCAAATCTAACTGCCTGTAGCTCAGGACCTAAAATAATATACCCAAATCTAACTGCCTGTAGCTCAGGACCTAAAATAACATACCCAAATCTAACTGCCTGTAGCTCAGGACCTAAAATAACATACCCAAATCTAACTGCCTGTAGCTCAGGACCTAAAATAACATACCCAAATCTAACTTCCTGTAGCTCAGGACCTAAAATGACATACCCAAATCTAACTTCCTGTAGCTCAGGACCTAAAATAACATACCCAAATCTAACTGCCTGTAGCTCAGGACCTAAAAGAACATACCCAAATCTAACTGCCTGTATCTCAGGACCTAAAATAACATACCCAAATCTAACTTCCTGTAGCTCAGGACCTAAAATGACATACCCAAATCTAACTTCCTGTAGCTCAGGACCTGAAGCAAGGATATGCACATTATTGGTACCATTTGAAAGGAAACATTTTGAAGTTTATGTAAATGTGAATTGAATGTAGGACAATATAACACAATAGACCTGGTAGAAGAAAATACAAAGAAAAAAAAAACATTTTTTTCTACCATCTTTGAAATGCAACAAAGATCCCACATCTGGCCATCACTCTGGTTGTAATTCCGATGGTGTCCACAAGATGGCAGAAGTGTATGTGAAAGGTTTCCGACAGATAAAATGAAGTATGAGCAATGTACATGACATTTAGTGTGAAGTCACCCAAGTACATATGGGCAAATCGTGAAGGAGATATTAAAAAAAAAAATCTGCAAGAATATCGTAAAATCTGTATACTTGGACTTTGACTTAGCTTTTCCAGTATTAGTAGCCATATTGTAAGTTCAACATTTGCAAAACTTCATAATTATCCATATTCTTATAATTTTTGTCCAAAAGGAAAAGACTGGCTGTCGCACAAGGTTAGTAGCTACATTTTACAACAGATACAGGGTTTCCGGATACTCCCGTAAACCCAGCTCATTGGCTATCTAGCAAGCTTTGTTTGATTGGTGCTTATTTGACAAAGTTACAGTCGATCAAGTGAAGACCGCCCGCGTCATCGGAGTGCCATTAGGGCGTCGCTCTCTGACCATATTTGGTGTTGTATAGGATATACTACACCCCTAATGATATTGCGAAGTCTGGTTACGTTCTAGGATCTCTGAGGAATAAATATGAATGTGATTTGACTGGTTGAAACAACGTTTAGAGTAAGATTTTCACAGATTCCTTTCTTTGCAAATGAGTGAAAATACAAAATCGATTGTGCACGTTATACCGTTTTAGGATATGAAAAAGTATTTTATCTAACAAAACGACACTTCATGTTATCTCTGGGACCCTTTGGATTATAAATCAGAGCAAGATTTCAGAATGTAAGTACACATTTCACCTTCAGAGATGATTGTATCAAACCTTTCGTGGTGAAAAAAAGTGTTTTGTTTTTAGGAGCTCTCCTCAAACAATAGCATGGCATTTCTTCACAGAAATGGCTACTGTAAATTGGACAGTGCAGTTATATTAACAAGAATTTAAGCTTTCAGCCGATATAAGACACTTGTATGTACCGACATTTGTTGTTTCTCTCAAATCTGCGATCGTGACACAATGCGATCGTGCCACAAAAACTGCCCCGTTGACAGGATGCCTATCCGTAATTAACATCACATACACACATATTATCCAGATACTGACTGTTAGCACTTGGTTGCCTATAGTAACACCACAAAAAAATGGGCTTGAGCTGAGGCAGGTGAACCTGCAACCACATCACTTCAGTAACATTTAACATGAGATCCTCTCTAAGCTTGATGGGAATATGCCTCTGAATATACACAGCAACACCACCCCATAGGGCCCCTTTGGGCTCCCGAGTGGCGCTGCAGTCTAAGGCACTGCATCTCAGTGCGTGAGGCGTCACTACAGACACCCTGGTTTGAATCCAGGCTGTGTCACAATCGGCCGTGATTGGGAGTCCCTTAGGGCGGCCCACAATTGGCCCAGCGTCGTCCGGGTTTGACCGGTGTAGGCCGTTATTGTAAATAAGAATGTGTCCTTAACTGACGTGTTAAATAAAGTTTTACAAAAATAAAAAGAATAGGTATTTGTTATATCCCTTGCTACTGTATCATCAAAGGAAATATATTGATCTCAGAGATGGTCAATATATTAATGTTATCTGATGTAGACAAGTTATTGATTTCATGAACCTTATTTCAAAGCCCATCTAAAGCCCATTAATATATGTAGCTTATCTTTCACCCTTTCATCAGTAGCGTATCTGAGATGTAAACAAAATGACATTATTCGTCAGTCAATCAGAAACGTTTGAGTGTAAAGTGAGCTAGTCTCGCCAGATGGACAATTTACCTGTCACAGCCGATGGAAACAATGTCCCCCGTGCTCTCTGGCAGCTTTCATGGCTGATATCAGCACTTCTGGCCTCTGGCTTTTCATCGGTCATTTTCCTTTTCTTGTATTTTTTTCCGTCTCATGTGGAGACTCTGGGATTCCACAACAATGTTCTTTTACCTTGATTGTTCTTCTATAGTCGAGAATCCTTTTTCCCTGCCGCTGTTAACATAGATTCACAGACAGTGCTGATGTCGTTTCTCGTGGACCAGTTGTCATCTTTTTTTCAGCCCTGTTTCATCAAGCACTCCCTGGAAGAAATTGTTGTAAAGGCTCCTTGTGGAATGATTTTTGCTGGTTTAAAAGATCTTTCACCTGTTTCAGGGAAACACTGACCTTGGCAGCTTTAGGTGGCAACTTCGATGAACTTTGGTACCAGTTCCAGCTAGTCTGTCAGGATCAACAAGTATATAAACCAATCTTTGTCAGGAAACACTGTCACAACTTTACAAAAACAACAAACTGAGCTCTCTTGTTCAGAGTTCTGATGACCAAAATTAAAAATGTCACACATTACCGCGCAATAAGGGGGATGAAACTAACTCAAGCTAAAATGCCCTTATCTTACTGTAAATTAAATGATAGAACATGATCGTGGTTGTTGACGTGACGCCTTCACCATTGTTTCTCACGGAGGTTTTAGAAAGATATCTACGTGGGTAACTTTGGGTGCGTTTTTGATATCGAGAGTTAAGGAGCTAAGCTTCGTTGGTAAAAGCAGTGTTTTTATGTTGGAATTTTTGTATGTTTATTCTAGGTTCTAAAAGTCCGTTAGCATGATTGGCCAATTAAGCTAATGAATTTCCATTGACATTACATCGCATGCTAGCTCGCACTTTACTTGTAATGTAGCTTAATGTTGTGCAGAATGTATGTATCTGTTTCAAGTGTTAAGATATTGCTTTCTTATGAGGTAATATGGTTGTGGAAACATTACATGTATGCATCATTGTGTATGCTCTTATTTTGAGGCACTTTTTCAGTCAAGTGAAATGTTCAAATATCTTCTATGATAGCTTTTGGCTGGAAAGTATTCAGGCTTTTTCTTTTCAGTCATATTTGTGTGCTTTATATGTCATGTGGAAACGATTTGTTGTTTATAGCTAATGTAAAAATAATTTTCACATTTAGAAAAAATGTATACGATTCACATTTGTTATACTAGCTCTTCATGATTCTGAATAAAACATTTACATTACATTTAAGTCATTTAGCAGACGCTCTTATCCAGAGCGACTTACAAATTGGTGCATTCACCTTATGACATCCGGCAATTTGAACAAATGAAAAAGTAGATTGTGCTGAGTTACTGGCACATTGAACCATGTCGCAGCTCAATCTAGAATCGGCTTCCTATTTCGCAAAAAAAGCATCCTTCACTCATGCTGCCAAACATACCCTCGTAAAACTGACGATCTGGGTACTGTTGTCGGATGCTCTGTACTGCCGAGGCGCACTGTAGGCCTGGTGTCGGCACTGGTGGTACTGGGCTGGTGACACACAACTCAGGGCGAGTGCGGGGAGCAGGAACAGGACGTACTGGGCTGTGGAGGCGTACTGGAGGTCTGGAGTGTAGAGCTGACACAACCCGTCCTGGCTGGATGTTTATTTTCTCCATACTGGGCTGTGTAGACTCACCGGAGACACAGTACTCAAAGCCGGCGCAGGATATCCTGGTCCAAGGAGGTACACTGGACACCAGGAGTGCTGAGCCGGCACCCTCATTCCTGGCTGGATGCCCATTCTACCCCAAGAATAGTACACTGGAGACCAGGAGTGCTGAGCCGGCACCCTCATTCCTGGCTGGATGCCCATTCTACCCCAAGAATAGTACACTGGAGACCAGGAGTGCTGAGCCGGCACCCTCATTCCTGGCTGGATGCCCATTCTACCCCAAGAATAGTACACTGGAGACCAGGAGTGCTGAGCCGGCACCCTCATTCCTGGCTGGATGCCCATTCTACCCCGAGAATAGCACACTGGAGACCAGGAGTGCTGAGCCGGCACCATCCTTCCTGGCTGGATGCCCATTCTACCCCGAGAATAGTACACTGGAGACCAGGAGTGCTGAGCCGGCACCATCCATCCTGGCTGGATGCCCATTCTACCCCGAGAATAGCACACTGGAGACCAGGAGTGCTGAGCCGGCACCCTCCTTCCTGGCTGGATGCCCATTCTACCCCGAGAATAGCACACTGGAGACCAGGAGTGCTGAGCCGGCACCCTCCTTCCTGGCTGGATGCCCATTCTAGCCCGACACCGGGCTAGAATAGCACACTGGAGACACCGTGAGATTCTTGTTCTATGAGGTTAGACCATGATCCAGAATAGTTCTATGAGGTTAGACCATGATCCAGAATAGTTCTGTAAGGTTAGAACATGATCCAGAATAGTTCTGTGAGATTAGACCATGATCCAGAATAGTTCTGTGAGGTTAGACCATGATCCAGAATAGTTCTGTGAGGTTAGACCATGATCCAGAATAGTTCTGTGAGGTTAGACCATGATCCAGAATAGTTCTGTGAGGTTAGAACATGATCCAGAATAGTTCTGTGAGGTTAGACCATGATCCAGAATAGTTCTGTGAGGTTAGACCATGATCCAGAATAGTTCTGTGAGGTTAGACCATGATCCAGAATAGTTCTGTGAGGTTAGACCATGATCCAGAATAGTTCTGTGAGGTTAGACCATGATCCAGAATAGTTATGTGAGGTTAGACCATGATCCAGAATAGTTCTGTGAGGTTAGACCATGATCCAGAATAGTTCTGTGAGGTTAGAACATGATCCAGAATAGTTCTGTGAGGTTAGACCATGATCCAGAATAGTTCTGTGAGGTTAGACCATGATCCAGAATAGTTCTGTGAGGTTAGACCATGATCCAGAATAGTTCTGTGAGGTTAGACCATGATCCAGAATAGTTCTGTGAGGTTAGACCATGATCCAGAATAGTTCTGTGAGGTTAGACCATGATCCAGAATAGTTCTGTGAGGTTAGACCATGATCCAGAATAGTTCTGTGATGTAGTTCTGTGAGGTTAGTGATGATTTTGTTAAATGATCCAGAATAGTGGGAGGTTAGACCTGATCAGAATATATTCAGGTTAGTCCATGATCCAGAATAGTTTATTACCATCAGAATGGTGTTCCATGATCCAGAAGTTCTGGTTGTGATCCATCTTCTGTGAAGACTAGGTCCAGAATAGTTTTGTTGAGAACATGATGATGTTCTGAGGGAAAATCCAGAATAGTTCTGTGAGGTTAGACCATGATCCAGAATAGTTCTGTGAGGTTAGTTGATCCAGTGTTGAGTTAGACGTGTTCCAGAATAGTTACAATGCTAGAATAGTTCTATGAGGTTAGACCATGATGAATAGTTCTGAATATGCTGATAGGGTCTTTGGAAGGTGCCATGATGGAATAGTTCTATGAGTTAGTTTGATCCAGGCATGGTGCTGTGAGGTTTGATGATTGCATTTCATTTCCTAAACAGTGTTTGACTGTCCTTTTATATTCTGTGAGTGTTGGACATGAAACAGAATAGTTCTGTGAGGTTGTCCATGATCCAGAATAGTTCCTGTGTATTGACCATGATCAGAAAGTTCTGTGAACAGATCTGTAGTTCTGTAGGTTTCAGCCATGACCAGAATAGTTTTGATGGCCCATGATCAGAATAGTTCTGTGAGGTTAGCCCATGATCCAGAATAGTGCTGTGAGATTAGACCAGGTCCTTTAGTGCTGTGAGAAACAACAGATCTGTTTGTAGGTTTCAGCACAGATCCCTTTTCTGTGAGCAGAAACATGATCAGAATAGTTCTGTGAGGTTAGACACAGGTCCTTTGTCTGTGAGAAACAACAGATCTGTAGTTCTGTAGGTTTCAGCACATGATCCTAGTTCTGTCTTTGATCAGAAAGTGCTGTGAGATTAGACAGATCTGTGTTGTAGGTTTCAGCACAGGTCCTTTGTCTGTGAGAAACAACAGAATGTTCTGTAGGTTTCATGATCACAGGTAGTTTGTCAGGTTAGACCATGAAACAGAATTGTGTTGTAGGTTTCCATGATCAGGTCCCATTTAGTGCTGTGGCAGAAACCAGATCTGAATTTCTGTTGAGGTTAGACATGTCCTTTGTATGTGAGAAACAACAGATCTGTGTTGTAGGTTTCCAGCACAGGTCCTTTGTTAGACCATGATCAGAAACAACAGATCTGTGTTGTAGGTTTCCATGATCACAGGTCCTTTGTCATGATCAGAAACAGATTAGATCTGTGAATTGTAGGTTTCAGCACAGGTCCAGAATAGTGCTGTGAGAAACAACAGATCTGTGTTGTAGGTTTCAGACACAGGTCCTTTAGTCTTGGCAGAAACAATCAGATCTGTGTTGTAGGTTTCAGCACAGGTCCTTTGTGCTTGGCAGAAACAAATAGATCTGTGTTGTAGGTTTGAGCACAGGTCCTTAGTTCTGTGGTTAGACCATGATCCAGAATAGTTCTGTGGTTAGACCATGATCCAGAATAGTTCTGTAGGTTAGACCAGGTCCAGAATAGTTCTGAAAACCTTGCTGCAATGATATGTTGATGTGTGGTGATTTTGTTAACAGATCTGTGTTGTAGGTTTCAGCACAGGTTCTTTTATTACATGGCAGAAACAACAGATCTGTGTTGTGGTTTCAGCACAGGTCCTTTGTTTTGTTGCAGAAACAAAGATCTGTGTTGTAGGTTCCCTGAACACAGGTTTTGTCTTGGTTGAAACAACAGATCTGTGTTGTAGGTTTAGCTATATGCCTTTGTATTGGCAGAAACAACAGATCTTGTGTTGTAGGTTTCATTTCCTAAACAGTGTCCTTTGTCTTGGCAGAAACAACAGATCTGTGTTGTAGGTTTCAGCACAGGTCCCTTTTCTTGGCAGAAACAACAGATCTGTGTTGTAGGTTTCAGCACAGGTCCTTTGTCTTGGCAGAAACAACAGATCTGTGTTGTAGGTTTCAGCACAGGTCCTTTGTCTTGGCAGAAACAACAGATCTGTGTTGTAGGTTTCAGCACAGGTCCTTTGTCTTGACAGAAACACCAGATCTGTGTTGTAGGTTTCAGCACAGGTCCTTTGTCTTGGCAGAAACAACAGATCTGTGTTGTAGGTTTCAGCACAGGTCCTTTGTCTTGGCAGAAACAACAGATCTGTGTTGTAGGTTTCAGCACAGGTCCTTTGTCTTGGCAGAAACAACAGATCTGTGTTGTAGGTTTCAGCACAGGTCCTTTGTCATGGCAGAAACAACAGATCTGTGTTGTAGGTTTCAGCACAGGTCCTTTGTCTTGGCAGAAACAACAGATCTGTGTTGTAGGTTTCAGCACAGGTCCCTTTTCTTGGCAGAAACAACAGATCTGTGTTGTAGGTTTCAGCACAGGTCCTTTGTCTTGGCAGAAACAACAGATCTGTGTTGTAGGTTTCAGCACAGGTCCTTTGTCTTGGCAGAAACAACAGATCTGTGTTGTAGGTTTCAGCACAGGTCCTTTTTCTTGGCAGAAACAACAGATCTGTGTTGTAGGTTTCAGCACAGGTCCTTTGTCTTGGCAGAAACAACAGATCTGTGTTGTAGGTTTCAGCACAGGTCCCTTTTCTTGGCAGAAACAACAGATCTGTGTTGTAGGTTTCAGCACAGGTCCTTTGTCTTGGCAGAAACAACAGATCTGTGTTGTAGGTTTCAGCACAGGTCCTTTGTCTTGGCAGAAACAACAGATCTGTGTTGTAGGTTTCAGCACAGGTCCTTTGCTGCAATTAATTATTATTGTTAATTTCTTCATGTTTTCATAGTCCTGCAGAAAAATTACTCATTTCAGAGCCACAATGCATTCTGGGTATATTATTACCTCAACGATGTTAAGGATTAAATGGAATCGTAGGTGACATTTAAAAAAGCCAAGCAATTACATGATTCTAGTGTGCTTCCTGCTTCAGGCTGGTTTGTGGTAAGAGTCATTCATTGTCATGATATCACAGTCTATGATGAGGCTGGTTAATATACAATGCATTCGGAAAGCATTCAGACCCCTTGACTTTTTGCACATTTTGTTGAGTTACAGCTGTATTCTAAAATGAATTAAATACAAATGTTTCTCATCAATCTACACAAAATACCCCATAATGACAATGCGAAAACAGGTTATTATAAATGTTTGCAATTTAAAAAACCAAGTATTCAGACCCTTTGCTATTAGACTTTGCTAGACTATTAGACCTGTTTCCATTGATCACACTTGAAAAGTTTCTACAACTTGATTGGAGTCCACCTGTGGGAAATTCAATTGATTGGACATGATTTGGAAAGGCACACACCTGTGTATATAAGGTCCCACAGTTGACAGTGCATGTCAGAGAAACAAAAACAAGCCATGAGGTCGAAGGAATTGTCTGTAGAGCTCCGAGACAGGATTGTGTCGAGGCACAGATCTGGGGAAGGGTACCAAAACATTGAAGGTCCCCAAGAACACAGTGGCCTCCATCATTCTTAAATGGAAGAAGTTTGGAACCACC
Organism: Oncorhynchus keta; assembly: GCF_023373465.1. Classification (NCBI taxonomy): domain Eukaryota; kingdom Metazoa; phylum Chordata; class Actinopteri; order Salmoniformes; family Salmonidae; genus Oncorhynchus; species Oncorhynchus keta. The sequence goes on along the minus strand of NC_068421.1, from coordinate 97,226,719 downwards.
AAGACTGTCCGCCCAGCCAAACTGAGCAATCAGGAGAGACTGGCATTAGTCAGGGAGGTGACCAAGAACCAAATGGTCACTCTAACAGAGCTCTAGAGATCCTCTGTGGAGATGGGAGAACCTACCAGAAGGACAAGCATCTCTGCAGCACTCCACCAATCAGGCCTTTATGGTAGAGTGACCAGACGGAAGCCACACCTCAGTTAAAGGAACATGACAGCCCCCTTGGAGTTTGCCAGAAGGCACCTAAAGGACTCTCCAAACCATGAGAAACAAGATTCTCTGGTCTGATGAAACCAAGATTGAACTCTTTGGCCTGAATGCCAAGCATCACGTCTGGAGGAAACCTGGCACCATCCCCATGGTGAAGCATGGTGGTGGCAGCATCATGCTGTGGGGATGTTTTTCAGCGGCAGGGACCGGGAGACTAGTCAAGATCGAGGCAAAGATGAACAGAGCGAAGTACAGAGAGATCCTTGATGAAAACCTTCTCCAGAGTGGTCAGGACCTCAGACTGGGACGAAGGTTCACCTTCCAACAGGACAACAACCCTAAGCACAGAACCAATACAATGCAGGAGTGGCTTCGGGACAAGTATCTGAATGTCCTTGAGTGGCCCAGCCAGGGCCTGGACTTGAACCCAATCTAACATCTCTGAAGAGACGTGAAAATAGCTGTGCAGCGACGCTCCCCATCCAATCTGACAGAGCTTGAGAGTATCTGCAGAGAAGAATGGGAGAAACTCCCCAAATACAGATGTGCCAAGTTTGTAGCGTCAAACCCAAGAAGACTGGAGGCTGTAATCGCTGCCAAATGTGCTTCAACAAAGTACTGATTAAAGAGTCTGAATACTTATGTAAATGTGCTATTTACGGTTTTTGTTTTATACATTTGCAAACGTTTAAAAAAAATATAGTTTTTGCTTTGTCAATATGGTGTATTGTGTGTAGATTGATGATGAAAAAAAAAACAATTGAATCCATTTTAGAATAATGCTGTAACGTAACAAAAGGTGGAAAAAGTCAAGGGGTCTGAATACTTTCCGACTGCACTGTAAGTCCATTCATTGTGGGTGTACATAGGCCTTATCCCTGTATGCATTGAGGCTTGACTGGCCAACTCACACCATGCATTGAGGCTTGGCTGGCTGACTCACACCATGCATTGAGGCTTGGCTGGCTGACTCACACCATGCATTGAGGCTTGGCTGGCTGACTCACACCATGCATTGAGGCTTGGCTGGCTGACTCACACCATGCATTGAGGCTTGACTGGCCGACACACACCATGCATTGAGGCTTGACTGGCTGACTCACACCATGCATTGAGGCTTGGCTGGCTGACTCACACCATGCATTGAGGCTTGGCTGGCTGACTCACACCATGCATTGAGGCTTGACTGGCTGACACACACCATGCATTGAGGCTTGGCTGGCTGACTCACACCATGCATTGAGGCTTGGCTGGCTGACACACACCATGCATTGAGGCTTGGCTGGCTGACTCACACCATGCATTGAGGCTTGGCTGGCTGACTCACACCATGCATTGAGGCTTGGCTGGCTGACACACACCATGCATTGAGGCTTGGCTGGCTGACTCACACCATGCATTGAGGCTTGGCTGGCTGACACACACCATGCATTGAGGCTTGGCTGGCCGACTCACACCATGCATTGAGGCTTGGCTGGCTGACACACACCATGCATTGAACTCTTTCTTTATTTTACCGTCGTGGCCAAAAGTTTTGAGAATTTACATTTACATTTACATTTTAAGTATGACACAAATATTAATTTCCACAAAGTTTGCTGCTTCAGTATCTTTAGATATTTTTGTCAGTCGTTAACCATGGAATACTGAAGTATAATTACAAGCATTTCATAAGTGTCAAAGGCTTTTATTGACAATAACATGAAGTTGATGCAAAGAGTTAATATTTGCAGTGTTCACCCTTCTTTTTCAAGACATCTGCAATCCGCCCTGACATGCTGTCAATTAACTTCTGGGCCACATCCTGACTGATGGCAGCCCATTCTTGCATAATCAATACTTGGAGATGGTCAGAATTTATTGTCCACCCGCCTCTTGAGGATTGACAACAAGTTCTCAATGGAATTAAGGTCTGGGGAGTTTCCTGGTCATGGACCCAAATATTGATGTTTTGTTCCCCGCGCCACTTCGTTGTGACAGTTCCTCCGTTGTAGCCAGTCTCCCTCGACTCTTATGAAAAGGACACACCATTATGAGGCCTCTGAAAGGGACCCGAGTTACTGCCCTATTGACACAGACGGCTTCATCAACAACGAAAGGTAATGTGTGTTACGTTTAAATGCGAACATGTATATTAAAAAAAAAAACAGTTTGATAAACTAGTAGACTAATTCCCCAGCCAAGCGGATACAACTAGTATAGTCATTCCCCAGCCAAGCAGATACAACTTGTAGAGTCATTTTGCTTGTGAAGTGCATTTGCAGAAAGCTTCGTCCTTTCATCAGAACAAAATGCAGTTTACCACTTGGCTGTCTATTATATCACCCTTTCACAGGCTCTCCAAGTTATTATGGGGTAATTTGTGTAGATTGATGATGGGTGGGGGGGGAAAAATGATTTATAACATTTTAGAATAAGGCTGTAACGTAACAAAATGGGGTAAAAGTCAAGGGGTCTGAAAACTTTCCGAAGGTACATTTTGTTTCAGTTTTAAATCATATATTTTCTCTCCAAACAGACGCAGGCAAGCCGTGTGTACCACGTTCCACAACTTGGTCGGTTTCTTCCTGGGTCTCCAGTCTTCTCTCCTTCAGGCCATTAATCACCTTTTCGCATCAGAATCCGGGTCCAGTATATGGTTGTGTTCTCCAAATAATTTGGTTATCACCCAATCAGTGAGGGTTATGCACCTCGGCATTCGGAAGCATCATATTCGGTGCACTTCCATAAGGATGTGTTTGCTGTCTGTTATTCCCGTCTGTAGGTGCACTTCCAGAAGGATGTATTTGCTGTCTGTTATTCCCGTCTGTAGGTGCACTTCCAGAAGGATGTATTTGCTGTCTGTTATTCCCGTCTGTAGGTGCACTTCCAGAAGGATGTATTTGCTGTCTGTTATTCCCGTCTGTAGGTGCACTTCCAGAAGGATGTATTTGCTGTCTGTTATTCCCGTCTGTAGGTGTAGCCTTCATGTGCCAAGAAATGCAGGTTCCTTTGGAGCTTGTTCTGACTTTCTCTAAGAATCATGAATGCAAGATATTTTTAAGCAGACTATTTTGATTATTAGCATATGAACGACTTTCAATTCGATTGCTGGACTATCGAAGCCATCCATCCATCCAACCCATTAATTCTCCATCCAACCCATTTATTCTCCGTCCAACCCATTTATTCTCCATCCAACCCATTTATTCTCCATCCAACCCATTTATTCTCCATCCAACCCATTTATTCTCCATCCAACCCATTTATTCTCCATCCATCCCATTTATTCTCCATCCAACCCATTTATTCTCCATCCAACCCATTTATTCTCCATCCAACCCATTTATTCTCCATCCAACCCATTTATTCTCCATCCATCCCATTTATTCTCCATCCAACCCATTTATTCTCCATCCATCCCATTTATTCTCCATCCATCCCATTTATTCTCCATCCAACCCATTTATTCTCCATCCAACCCATTTATTCTCCATCCATCCCATTTATTCTCCATCCATCCCATTTATTCTCCATCCATCCCATTTATTCTCCATCCAACCCATTTATTCTCCATCCAACCCATTTATTCTCCATCCAACCCAGGAGTCGCTTATTTTCCCCAGTGTATTTATCCCTGTGTTTCCTGTCTCTCTGTCCCAGTGTATTTATCCCTGTGTTTCCTGTCTCTCTGTACCAGTGTATTTATCCCTGTGTTTCCTGTCTCTCTGTGCCAGTTTGTCTTGTATGTTTAGTCACGTCAACCAGTGTGGTTTTTCCCCATACACCTTCTGCTATTGTCCTTTTTCTCGTCCTCCCGGTTTTGACCCTTGCCTGTTTCTGGACTCTTGCCTACCCCGTTGGATTAATAAACATTGTAAGACTCCAACCATCTGTCTCCTTTGTCTGTGTCTGGGTCTTGCCCTGTGCCTTGATAAGATGGACAAATTCTGATTTCAAAACAAAATGGACTACATTCTCAAGAGGTGAGTACCAAAATAGTTTTCAAAGATCTGTAGTATAATAGCCTAAAGAGCCAACTAAAAATGTTATCCTGTTCTTTTGAAATAGCCTAAATTTTCTGTATCATAATGAGACAATGACAAGGGCCAAATGGATTTTGATATGTTCCTATATAAAATAGACTTAAAGCAGACATTTTTATATAAACATTGCATTTCCATGGTCTGAATTTCATAATGGTTTTCTGTTGGTAGGCCTACTCATGTGTCTCCTCACTCCGAAAGCCTTGTCCCTGATAATGGTTTTCTGTTGGTAGGCCTCCTCATGTGTCTCCTCACTCCGAAAGCCTTGTCCCTGATAATGGTTTTCTGTTGGTAGGCCTCCTCATGTGTCTCCTCACTCCGAAAGCCTTGTCCCTGATAATGGTTTTCTGTTGGTAGGCCTCCTCATGTGTCTCCTCACTCCGAAAGCCTTGTCCCTGATAATGGTTTTCTGTTGGTAGGCCTCCTCATGTGTCTCCTCACTCCGAAAGCCTTGTCCCTGATAATGGTTTCCTGTTGGTAGGCCTACTCATGTGTCTCCTCACTCCGAAAGCCTTGTCCCTGATAATGGTTTTCTGTTGGTAGGCCTCCTCATGTGTCTCCTCACTCCGAAAGCCTTGTCCCTGATAATGGTTTTCTGTTGGTAGGCCTACTCATGTGTCTCCTCACTCCGAAAGCCTTGTCCCTGATAATGGTTTTCTGTTGGTAGGCCTACTCATGTGTCTCCTCACTCCGAAAGCCTTGTCCCTGATAATGGTTTTCTGTTGGTAGGCCTCCTCATGTGTCTCCTCACTCCGAAAGCCTTGTCCCTGATAATGGTTTCCTGTTGGTAGGCCTACTCATGTGTCTCCTCACTCCGAAAGCCTTGTCCCTGATAATGGTTTTCTGTTGGTAGGCCTCCTCATGTGTCTCCTCACTCCGAAAGCCTTGTCCCTGATAATGGTTTCCTGTTGGTAGGCCTACTCATGTGTCTCCTCACTCCGAAAGCCTTGTCCCTGATAATGGTTTTCTGTTGGTAGGCCTCCTCATGTGTCTCCTCACTCCGAAAGCCTTGTCCCTGATAATGGTTTTCTGTTGGTAGGCCTACTCATGTGTCTCCTCACTCCGAAAGCCTTGTCCCTGATAATGGTTTTCTGTTGGTAGGCCTACTCATGTGTCTCCTCCCAAAGGTGCTTCAACAAAGTAATGATTAAAGGGTCTGAATACTTATGTAAATGTGCTATTTACGTTTTTTGTTTTATACATTTGCAAACGTTTCAAAAAAATATAGTTTTTGCTTTGTCAATATGGTGTATTGTGTGTAGATTGATGATGAAAAAAAAACAATTGAATCAATTTTAGAATAATGCTGTAACGTAACAAAAGGTGGAAAAAGTCAATGATGTGCCTACTCATGTGTCTCCTCACTCCGAAAGCCTTGTCCCTGATAATGGTTTCCTGTTGGTAGGCCTACTCATGTGTCTCCTCACTCCGAAAGCCTTGTCCCTGATAATGGTTTTCTGTTGGTAGGCCTACTCATGTGTCTCCTCACTCCGAAAGCCTTGTCCCTGATAATGGTTTCCTGTTGGTAGGCCTACTCATGTGTCTCCTCACTCCGAAAGCCTTGTCCCTGATAATGGTTTTCTGTTGGTAGGCCTCCTCATGTGTCTCCTCACTCCGAAAGCCTTGTCCCTGATAATGGTTTTCTGTTGGTAGGCCTACTCATGTGTCTCCTCACTCCGAAAGCCTTGTCCCTGATAATGGTTTTCTGTTGGTAGGCCTCCTCATGTGTCTCCTCACTCCGAAAGCCTTGTCCCTGATAATGGTTTTCTGTTGGTAGGCCTACTCATGTGTCTCCTCACTTCGAAAGCCTTGTCCCTGATAATGGTTTTCATATAATGTCCAGGGTATAACCTAGCCTAGTGGAACCAGCCTGATCACCATATAATGTCCAGGGTATAACCTAGCCTGGTGGAACCAGCCTGATCACCATATAATGTCCAGGGTATAACCTAGCCTGGTGGAACCAGACTGTTTACCATATAATGTCCAGGGTATAACCTAGCCTGGTATAACCAGCCTGATCACCATATAATGTCCAGGGTATAACCTAGCCTGGTGGAACCAGCCTGATGACCATATAATGTCCAGGGTATAACCTAGCCTGGTGGAACCAGCCTGATGACCATATAATGTCCAGGGTATAACCTAGCCTGGTGGAACCAGCCTGAGCACCATATAATGTCCAGGGTATAACCTAGCCTAGTGGAACCAGCCTGATGACAATATAATGTCCAGGGTATAACCTAGCCTGATGGAACCAGCCTGATCACCATATAATGTCCAGGGTATAACCTAGCCTAGTGGAACCAGCCTGATCACCATATAATGTCCAGGGTATAACCTAGCCTGGTGGAACCAGCCTGATCACCATATAATGTCCAGGGTATAACCTAGCCTGGTGGAACCAGCCTGATCACCATATAATGTCCAGGGTATAACCTAGCCTAGTGGAACCAGCCTGATCACCATATAATGTCCAGGGTATAACCTAGCCTGGTGGAACCAGCCTGATCACCATATAATGTCCAGGGTATAACCTAGCCTAGTGGAACCAGCCTGATCACCATATAATGTCCAGGGTATAACCTAGCCTGGTGTGAACCAGCCTGATCACCATATAATGTCCAGGGTATAACCTAGCCTGGTGGAACCAGCCTGATCACCATATAATGTCCAGGGTATAACCTAGCCTGGTGGAACCAGCCTGATCACCATATAATGTCCAGGGTATAACCTAGCCTGGTGGGAACCAGCCTGATCACCATATAATGTCCAGGGTATAACCTAGCCTGGTAGAACCAGCCTGATCACTATATAATGTCCAGGGTATAACCTAGCCTAGTGGAACCAGCCTGATCACCATATAATGTCCAGGGTATAACCTAGCCTGGTAGAACCAGCCTGATCACCATATAATGTCCAGGGTATAACCTAGCCTGGTGGAACCAGCCTGATCACCATATAATGTCCAGGGTATAACCTAGCCTGGTGGAACCAGCCTGATCACCATATAATGTCCAGGGTATAACCTAGCCTGGTGGAACCAGCCTGATCACCATATAATGTCCAGGGTATAACCTAGCCTGGTAGAACCAGCCTGATCACCATATAATGTCCAGGGTATAACCTAGCCTGGTGGAACCAGCCTGATCACCATATAATGTCCAGGGTATAACCTAGCCTGGTGGAACCAGGCTGATCACCATATAATGTCCAGGGTATAATCTAGCCTGTTAGAACCAGCCTGATCACCATATAATGTCTAGGGTATAACCTAGCCTGGTGGAACCAGCCTGATCACCATATAATGCCCAGCTCGGGGGTTTGAACTCGCAACCTTCCGGTTACTAGTCCAACGCTCTAACCACTAGGCTACGCTGCCGCCCCGATACTGATGTCTCTGAATGGACAGAGACCTGGCACTCTGACAGACAGATACTGATGTCTCTGAATGGACAGAGACCTGGCACTCTGACAGACAGGCTTGATACTGATGTCTCTGAATGGACAGAGACCTGGCACTCTGACAGACAGGCTTGATACTGATGTCTCTGAATGGAGAGAAAGACTTGGCACTGCATTAAAATTTCACTAGACAACTTTTACTTTTCTTGTGTTTTTTTTATATTTTTGAATGGCATCAGCCAATATGAGGAGAGAGAAACCCTGTGTATTCTAGACCAGGATCAGTCAATATGAGGAGGGAGAAACCCTGTGTATTCTAGACCAGGATCAGTCCATATGGGGAGGGAGAAACCCTGTGTATTCTAGACCAGGATCAGTCCATATGGGGAGGGAGAAACCCTGTGTATTCTGGACCAGGATCAGTCAATATGAGGAGGGAGAAACCCTGTGTATTCTGAACCAGGATCAGTCCATATGGGGAGGGAGAAACCCTGTGTATTCTGGACCAGGATCAGTCAATATGGGGAGGGAGAAACCCTGTGTATTCTAGACCAGGATCAGTCCATATGGGGAGGGAGAAACCCTGTGTATTCTGGACCAGGATCAGTCCATATGGGGAGGGAGAAACCCTGTGTATTCTGGACCAGGATCAGTCAATATGAGGAGGGAGAAACCCTGTGTATTCTAGACCAGGATCAGTCCATATGGGGAGGGAGAAACCCTGTGTATTCTGGACCAGGATCAGTCAATATGAGGAGGGAGAAACCCTGTGTATTCTGAACCAGGATCAGTCCATATGGGGAGGGAGAAACCCTGTGTATTCTGGACCAGGATCAGTCCATATGGGGAGGGAGAAACCCTGTGTATTCTGAACCAGGATCAGTCCATATGGGGAGGGAGAAACCCTGTGTATTCTGGACCAGGATCAGTCAATATGAGGAGGGAGAAACCCTGTGTATTCTGGACCAGGATCAGTCAATATGAGGAGGGAGAAACCCTGTGTATTCTGAACCAGGATCAGTCAATATGAGGAGGGAGAAACCCTGTGTATTCTGGACCAGGATCAGTCCATATGGGGAGGGAGAAACCCTGTGTATTCTGGACCAGGATCAGTCCATATGGGGAGGGAGAAACCCTGTGTATTCTGAACCAGGATCAGTCCATATGGGGAGGGAGAAACCCTGTGTATTCTGAACCAGGATCAGTCCATATGGGGAGGGAGAAACCCTGTGTATTCTGAACCAGGATCAGTCCATATGGGGAGGGAGAAACCCTGTGTATTCTGGACCAGGATCAGTCAATATGGGGAGGGAGGAACCCTGTGTATTCTAGACCAGGATCAGTCAATATGGGGAGGGAGGAACCCTGGGTATTCTGAACCAGGATCAGTCAATATGAGGAGGGAGGAACCCTGGGTATTCTGAACCAGGATCAGTCAATATGGGAGGGAGAAACCCCGTGTATTCTAGACCAGGATCAGTCAATATGGGGAGGGAGAAACCCTGGGTATTCTGAACCAGGATCAGTCCATATGGGGAGGGAGAAACCCTGTGTATTCTAGACCAGGATCAGTCAATATGGGGAGGGAGGAACCCTGGGTATTCTGAACCAGGATCAGTCAATATGGGGAGGGAGAAACCCTGGGTATTCTGAACCAGGATCAGTCCATATGGGGAGGGAGAAACCCTGTGTATTCTGGACCAGGATCAGTCAATATGAGGAGGGAGGAACCCTGTGTATTCTGGACCAGGATCAGTCCATATGGGGAGGGAGAAACCCTGTGTATTCTGGACCAGGATCAGTCAATATGGGGAGGGAGAAACCCTGTGTATTCTGGACCAGGATCAGTCAATATGAGGAGGGAGGAACCCTGTGTATTCTGGACCAGGATCAGTCCATATGGGGAGGGAGAAACCCTGTGTATTCTGGACCAGGATCAGTCCATATGGGGAGGGAGAAACCCTGTGTATTCTGGACCAGGATCAGTCAATATGAGGAGGGAGGAACCCTGTGTATTCTGGACCAGGATCAGTCCATATGGGGAGGGAGAAACCCTGTGTATTCTGAACCAGGATCAGTCCATATGGGGAGGGAGAAACCCTGTGTATTCTGGACCAGGATCAGTCCATATGGGGAGGGAGAAACCCTGTGTATTCTGGACCAGGATCAGTCCATATGGGGAGGGAGAAACCCTGTGTATTCTGAACCAGGATCAGTCCATATGGGGAGGGAGAAACCCTGTGTATTCTGAACCAGGATCAGTCCATATGGGGAGGGAGAAACCCTGTGTATTCTGAACCAGGATCAGTCCATATGGGGAGGGAGAAACCCTGTGTATTCTGGACCAGGATCAGTCAATATGGGGAGGGAGGAACCCTGTGTATTCTGGACCAGGATCAGTCCATATGGGGAGGGAGAAACCCTGTGTATTCTAGACCAGGATCAGTCAATATGGGGAGGGAGGAACCCTGGGTATTCTGAACCAGGATCAGTCAATATGAGGAGGGAGGAACCCTGGGTATTCTGAACCAGGATCAGTCAATATGGGAGGGAGAAACCCCGTGTATTCTAGACCAGGATCAGTCAATATGGGGAGGGAGAAACCCTGGGTATTCTGAACCAGGATCAGTCCATATGGGGAGGGAGAAACCCTGTGTATTCTAGACCAGGATCAGTCAATATGGGGAGGGAGGAACCCTGGGTATTCTGAACCAGGATCAGTCAATATGGGGAGGGAGAAACCCTGGGTATTCTGAACCAGGATCAGTCCATATGGGGAGGGAGAAACCCTGTGTATTCTGGACCAGGATCAGTCAATATGAGGAGGGAGGAACCCTGTGTATTCTGGACCAGGATCAGTCCATATGGGGAGGGGGAAACCCTGTGTATTCTGGACCAGGATCAGTCAATATGAGGAGGGAGGAACCCTGTGTATTCTGGACCAGGATCAGTCCATATGGGGAGGGAGAAACCCTGTGTATTCTGAACCAGGATCAGTCCATATGGGGAGAGAGAAACCCTGTGTATTCTGGACCAGGATCAGTCAATATGAGGAGAGAGAAACCCTGTGTATTCTGGACCAGGATCAGTCCATATGGGGAGGAGAAACCCTGTGTATTCTGAACCAGGATCAGTCCATATGGGGAGGGAGAAACCCTGGGTATTCTGGACCAGGATCAGTCCATATGGGGAGGGAGAAACCCTGTGTATTCTGGACCAGGATCAGTCCATATGGGGAGGGAGAAACCCTGTGTATTCTGGACCAGGATCAGTCAATATGGGGAGGGAGAAACCCTGTGTATTCTGGACCAGGATCAGTCCATATGGGGAGGGAGAAACCCTGTGTATTCTGAACCAGGATCAGTCCATATGGGGAGGGAGAAACCCTGTGTATTCTGGACCAGGATCAGTCCATATGGGGAGGGAGAAACCCTGTGTATTCTGGACCAGGATCAGTCCATATGGGGAGGGAGAAACCCTGTGTATTCTGAACCAGGATCAGTCCATATGGGGAGGGAGAAACCCTGTGTATTCTGGACCAGGATCAGTCAATATGGGGAGGGAGGAACCCTGTGTATTCTAGACCAGGATCAGTCAATATGGGGAGGGAGGAACCCTGGGTATTCTGAACCAGGATCAGTCAATATGAGGAGGGAGGAACCCTGGGTATTCTGAACCAGGATCAGTCAATATGGGAGGGAGAAACCCCGTGTATTCTAGACCAGGATCAGTCAATATGGGGAGGGAGAAACCCTGGGTATTCTGAACCAGGATCAGTCCATATGGGGAGGGAGAAACCCTGTGTATTCTGGACCAGGATCAGTCCATATGGGGAGGGAGAAACCCTGTGTATTCTGGACCAGGATCAGTCAATATGAGGAGGAAGGAACCCTGTGTATTCTGGACCAGGATCAGTCCATATGGGGAGGGAGAAACCCTGTGTATTCTGGACCAGGATCAGTCAATATGGGGAGGGAGAAACCCTGTGTATTCTGAACCAGGATCAGTCCATATGGGGAGGGAGAAACCCTGTGTATTCCGGACCAGGATCAGTCAATATGAGGAGAGAGAAACCCTGTGTATTCTGAACCAGGATCAGTCCATATGGGGAGGGAGAAACCCTGTGTATTCTGGACCAGGATCAGTCAATATGGGGAGGGAGGAACCCTTGTATTCTAGACCAGGATCAGTCAATATGGGGAGGGAGGAACCCTGGGTATTCTGAACCAGGATCAGTCAATATGAGGAGGGAGGAACCCTGGGTATTCTGAACCAGGATCAGTCAATATGGGAGGGAGAAACCCCGTGTATTCTAGACCAGGATCAGTCAATATGGGGAGGGAGAAACCCTGGGTATTCTGAACCAGGATCAGTCCATATGGGGAGGGAGAACCCCTGTGTATTCTAGACCAGGATCAGTCAATATGGGGAGGGAGGAACCCTGGGTATTCTGAACCAGGATCAGTCAATATGGGGAGGGAGAAACCCTGGGTATTCTGAACCAGGATCAGTCCATATGGGGAGGGAGAAACCCTGTGTATTCTGGACCAGGATCAGTCAATATGAGGAGGGAGGAACCCTGTGTATTCTGGACCAGGATCAGTCCATATGGGGAGGGAGAAACCCTGTGTATTCTGGACCAGGATCAGTCAATATGGGGAGGGAGAAACCCTGTGTATTCTGGACCAGGATCAGTCAATATGAGGAGGGAGGAACCCTGTGTATTCTGGACCAGGATCAGTCCATATGGGGAGGGAGAAACCCTGTGTATTCTGGACCAGGATCAGTCAATATGGGGAGGGAGAAACCCTGTGTATTCTGAACCAGGATCAGTCCATATGGGGAGGGAGAAACCCTGTGTATTCTGGACCAGGATCAGTCAATATGAGGAGAGAGAAACCCTGTGTATTCTGGACCAGGATCAGCCAATATGAGGAGAGAGAAACCCTGTGTATTCTAGACCAGGATCAGTCAATATGAGGAGGGAGAAACCCTGTGTATTCTAGACCAGGATCAGTCCATATGGGGAGGGAGAAACCCTGTGTATTCTAGACCAGGATCAGTCCATATGGGGAGGGAGAAACCCTGTGTATTCTGGACCAGGATCAGTCCATATGGGGAGGGAGAAACCCTGTGTATTCTGGACCAGGATCAGTCAATATGAGGAGGGAGGAACCCTGTGTATTCTGGACCAGGATCAGTCCATATGGGGAGGGAGAAACCCTGTGTATTCTGGACCAGGATCAGTCCATATGGGGAGGGAGAAACCCTGTGTATTCTGGACCAGGATCAGTCCATATGGGGAGGGAGAAACCCTGTGTATTCTGTACCAGGATCAGTCAATATGAGGAGGGAGAAACCCTGTGTATTCTAGACCAGGATCAGTCAATATGGGGAGGGAGGAACCCTGGGTATTCTAGACCAGGATCAGTCAATATGGGGAGGGAGGAACCCTGGGTATTCTGAACCAGGATCAGTCAATATGAGGAGGGAGGAACCCTGGGTATTCTGAACCAGGATCAGTCAATATGGGAGGGAGAAACCCCGTGTATTCTAGACCAGGATCAGTCAATATGGGGAGGGAGAAACCCTGGGTATTCTGAACCAGGATCAGTCCATATGGGGAGGGAGAAACCCTGTGTATTCTAGACCAGGATCAGTCAATATGGGGAGGGAGGAACCCTGGGTATTCTGAACCAGGATCAGTCAATATGGGGAGGGAGAAACCCTGGGTATTCTGAACCAGGATCAGTCCATATGGGGAGGGAGAAACCCTGTGTATTCTGGACCAGGATCAGTCAATATGAGGAGGGAGGAACCCTGTGTATTCTGGACCAGGATCAGTCCATATGGGGAGGGGGAAACCCTGTGTATTCTGGACCAGGATCAGTCAATATGGGGAGGGAGAAACCCTGTGTATTCTGGACCAGGATCAGTCAATATGAGGAGGGAGGAACCCTGTGTATTCTGGACCAGGATCAGTCCATATGGGGAGGGAGAAACCCTGTGTATTCTGAACCAGGATCTGTCCATATGGGGAGGGAGAAACCCTGTGTATTCTGGACCAGGATCAGTCCATATGGGGAGGGAGAAACCCTGTGTATTCTGGACCAGGATCAGTCCATATGGGGAGGGAGAAACCCTGTGTATTCTGAACCAGGATCAGTCCATATGGGGAGGGAGAAACCCTGTGTATTCTGGACCAGGATCAGTCCATATGGGGAGGGAGAAACCCTGTGTATTCTGGACCAGGATCAGTCCATATGGGGAGGGAGAAACCCTGTGTATTCTGAACCAGGATCAGTCCATATGGGGAGGGAGAAACCCTGTGTATTCTGAACCAGGATCAGTCCATATGGGGAGGGAGAAACCCTGTGTATTCTGAACCAGGATCAGTCCATATGGGGAGGGAGAAACCCTGTGTATTCTGGACCAGGATCAGTCAATATGGGGAGGGAGGAACCCTGTGTATTCTAGACCAGGATCAGTCAATATGGGGAGGGAGGAACCCTGGGTATTCTGAACCAGGATCAGTCAATATGAGGAGGGAGGAACCCTGGGTATTCTGAACCAGGATCAGTCAATATGGGAGGGAGAAACCCCGTGTATTCTAGACCAGGATCAGTCAATATGGGGAGGGAGAAACCCTGGGTATTCTGAACCAGGATCAGTCCATATGGGGAGGGAGAAACCCTGTGTATTCTAGACCAGGATCAGTCAATATGGGGAGGGAGGAACCCTGGGTATTCTGAACCAGGATCAGTCAATATGAGGAGGGAGGAACCCTGTGTATTCTGGACCAGGATCAGTCCATATGGGGAGGGAGAAACCCTGTGTATTCTGGACCAGGATCAGTCAATATGGGGAGGGAGAAACCCTGTGTATTCTGAACCAGGATCAGTCCATATGGGGAGGGAGAAACCCTGTGTATTCCGGACCAGGATCAGTCAATATGAGGAGAGAGAAACCCTGTGTATTCTGGACCAGGATCAGTCCATATGGGGAGGGAGAAACCCTGTGTATTCTGGACCAGGATCAGTCAATATGGGGAGGGAGAAACCCTGTGTATTCTGAACCAGGATCAGTCAATATGAGGAGGGAGAAACCCTGTGTATTCTGGACCAGGATAAGTCAATATGAGGAGGGAGAAACCCTGTGTATTCTGGACCAGGATCAGGTATCAGTCAAAATGAGGAGGAGAAACCCTGTATATTCTGAACCAGGATTAGTCATATGAGGAGGGAGAAACCCTGTGTATTCTGAACCAGGATCAGTCCATATGGGGAGGGAGAAACCCTGTGTATTCTGGACCAGGATCAGTCAATATGGGGAGGGAGGAACCCTGTGTATTCTAGACCAGGATCAGTCAATATGGGGAGGGAGGAACCCTGGGTATTCTGAACCAGGATCAGTCAATATGAGGAGGGAGGAACCCTGGGTATTCTGAACCAGGATCAGTCAATATGGGAGGGAGAAACCCCGTGTATTCTAGACCAGGATCAGTCAATATGGGGAGGGAGAAACCCTGGGTATTCTGAACCAGGATCAGTCCATATGGGGAGGGAGAACCCCTGTGTATTCTAGACCAGGATCAGTCAATATGGGGAGGGAGGAACCCTGGGTATTCTGAACCAGGATCAGTCAATATGGGGAGGGAGAAACCCTGGGTATTCTGAACCAGGATCAGTCCATATGGGGAGGGAGAAACCCTGTGTATTCTGGACCAGGATCAGTCAATATGAGGAGGGAGGAACCCTGTGTATTCTGGACCAGGATCAGTCCATATGGGGAGGGAGAAACCCTGTGTATTCTGGACCAGGATCAGTCAATATGGGGAGGGAGAAACCCTGTGTATTCTGGACCAGGATCAGTCAATATGAGGAGGGAGGAACCCTGTGTATTCTGGACCAGGATCAGTCCATATGGGGAGGGAGAAACCCTGTGTATTCTGGACCAGGATCAGTCAATATGGGGAGGGAGAAACCCTGTGTATTCTGAACCAGGATCAGTCCATATGGGGAGGGAGAAACCCTGTGTATTCCGGACCAGGATCAGTCAATATGAGGAGAGAGAAACCCTGTGTATTCTGGACCAGGATCAGTCAATATGGGGAGGGAGAAACCCTGTGTATTCTGGACCAGGATCAGTCAATATGGGAGGGAGAAACCCTGTGTATTCTAGACCAGGATCAGTCCATATGGGGAGGGAGAAACCCTGTGTATTCTGGACCAGGATCAGTCCATATGGGGAGGGAGAAACCCTGTGTATTCTGAACCAGGATCAGTCCATATGGGGAGGGAGAAACCCTGTGTATTCTGGACCAGGATCAGTCAATATGAGGAGGGAGGAACCCTGTGTATTCTGGACCAGGATCAGTCCATATGGGGAGGGAGAAACCCTGTGTATTCTGGACCAGGATCAGTCCATATGGGGAGGGAGAAACCCTGTGTATTCTGGACCAGGATCAGTCCATATGGGGAGGGAGAAACCCTGTGTATTCTGGACCAGGATCAGTCCATATGGGGAGGGAGAAACCCTGTGTATTCTGTACCAGGATCAGTCAATATGGGGAGGGAGAAAACCTGTGTATTCTGAACCAGGATCAGTCAATATGGGGAGGGAGAAACCCTGTGTATTCTGTACCAGGATCAGTCAATATGGGGAGGGAGAAAACCTGTGTATTCTGAACCAGGATCAGTCAATATGGGGAGGGAGAAACCCTGTGTATTCTGGACCAGGATCAGCCAATATGGGGAGGGAGAAACCCTGTGTATTCTGGACCAGGATCAGTCCATATGGGGAGGGACAAACCCTGGGTGTTCTGGACCAGGATCAGTCAATATGGGGAGGGAGAAACCCTGTGTATTCCGGACCAGGATCAGTCAATATGAGGAGAGAGAAACCCTGTGTATTCTGGACCAGGATCAGTCAATATGAGGAGAGAGAAACCCTGTGTATTCTGGACAAGGATCAGTCAATATGAGGAGAGAGAAACCCTGTGTATTCTGGACCAGGATCAGTCAATATGAGGAGGGAGAAACCCTGTGTATTCTGGACCAGGATAAGTCAATATGAGGAGGGAGAAACCCTGTGTATTCTGGACCAGGATCAGGTATCAGTCAAAATGAGGAGGGAGAAACCCTGTATATTCTGAACCAGGATTAGTCATATGAGGAGGGAGAAACCCTGTGTATTCTGAACCAGGATCAGTCCATATGGGGAGGGAGGAACCCTGGGTATTCTGAACCAGGATCAGGTATCAGTCAATATGAGGAGGGAGAAACCCTGTGTATTCTGGACCAGGATAAGTCAATATGAGGAGGGAGAAACCCTGTGTATTCTGGACCAGGATCAGGTATCAGTCAAAATGAGGAGGGAGAAACCCTGTATATTCTGAACCAGGATTAGTCATATGAGGAGGGAGAAACCCTGTGTATTCTGAACCAGGATCAGTCCATATGGGGAGGGAGAAACCCTGTGTATTCTGAACCAGGATCAGTCCATATGGGAGGGAGAAACCCTGTGTATTCTGAACCAGGATCAGTCCATATGGGGAGGGAGAAACCCTGTGTATTCTGGACCAGGATCAGGTATCAGTCAATATGAGGAGAGAGAAACCCTGTGTATTCTGGACCAGGATCAGCCAATATGGGGAGGGAGAAACCCTGTGTATTCTGGACCAGGATCAGGTATCAGTCAATATGAGGAGAGAGAAACCCTGTGTATTCTGGACCAGGATCAGCCAATATGAGGAGGGAGGAACCCTGTGTATTCTGGACCAGGATCAGTCAATATGGGGAGGGAGAAACCCTGTGTATTCTGGACCAGGATCAGGTATCAGTCAATATGAGGAGAGAGAAACCCTGTATATTCTGAACCAGGATTAGTACATATGGGGAGGGAGAAACCCTGTGTATTCTGGACCAGGATTAGTCCATATGGGGAGGGAGGAACCCTGTGTATTCTGGACCAGGATCAGTCAATATGGGGAGGGAGAAACCCTGTGTATTCTGAACCAGGATTAGTCCATATGGGGAGGGAGAAACCCTGTGTATTCTGGACCAGGATCAGTCCATATGGGGAGGGAGGAACCCTGGGTATTCTGAACCAGGATCAGGTATCAGTCAATATGAGGAGGGAGAAACCCTGTATATTCTGAACCAGGATTAGTACATATGGGGAGGGAGAAACCCTGTGTATTCTGGACCAGGATCAGTCAATATGGGGAGGGAGAAACCCTGTATATTCTGAACCAGGATTAGTCCATATGGGGAGGGAGAAACCCTGTTTATTCTGGAACAGGATCAGTCAATATGAGGGAGAAACCCTGTGTTTTCTGAACCAGGATAAGTCAATATGGGGAGTTAGAAACCCTGTGTATTCTGGACCAGGATCAGTCAATATGAGGAGGGAGAAACCCTGTGTATTCTGGACCAGGATCAGTCAATATGAGGAGGGAGAAACCCTGTGTATTCTGGACCAGGATCAGTCAATATGAGGAGGGAGAAACCCTGTGTATTCTGGACCAGGATCAGTCAATATGGGGAGGGAGAAACCCTGTGTATTCTGGACCAGGATCAGTCAATATGGGGAGGGAGAAACCCTGTGTATTCTGGACCAGGATCAGTCAATATGAGGAGGGAGAAACCCTGTGTATTCTGAACCAGGATCAGTCAATATGGGGAGGGAGAAACCCTGTGTATTCTGGACCAGGATCAGTCAATATGAGGAGGGAGAAACCCTGTGTATTCTGGACCAGGATCAGTCAATATGAGGAGGGAGAAACCCTGTGTATTCTGGACCAGGATCAGTCAATATGGGAGGGAGAAACACTTCTTCTATGGTTTTATGTAAAGGATGGTTCTGGATCAGGGAACTCCTGTTATATGGGACATCACACAGGAAGAACACTTCTTCTATGGTATTATGTAAAGGATGGTTCTGGATCAGGGAACTCCTGTTATATACGGGACATCACACAGGAAGAACACTTCTTCTATGGTTTTATGTAAGACTTGGCACTCTGACAGACAGGCTTGATACTGACACTTCTATGGTTTTACCCTGACAGACAGGCTTGATACTGACACTTCTTCTATGGTTTTACTCTGACAGACAGGCTTGATACTGACACTTCTTCTATGGTTTTACTCTGACAGACAGGCTTGATACTGGCACTTCTTCTATGGTTTTACTCTGACAGACAGGCTTGATACTGACACTTCTTCTATGGTTTTACTCTGACAGACAGGCTTGATACTGACACTTCTTCTATGGTTTTATCCTGACAGACAGGCTTGATACTGACACTTCTTCTATGGTTTTACTCTGACAGACAGGCTTGATACTGACACTTCTTCTATGGTTTTACTCTGACAGACAGGCTTGATACTGGCACTTCTTCTATGGTTTTACTCTGACAGACAGGCTTGATACTGACACTTCTTCTATGGTTTTACTCTGACAGACAGGCTTGATACTGACACTTCTTCTATGGTTTTATCCTGACAGACAGGCTTGATACTGGCACTTCTTCTATGGTTTTACTCTGACAGACAGGCTTGATACTGCCACTTCTTCTATGGTTTTACTCTGACAGACAGGCTTGATACTGACACTTCTTCTATGGTTTTACCCTGACAGACAGGCTTGATACTGACACTTCTTCTATGGTTTTACCCTGACAGACAGGCTTGATACTGACACTTCTTCTATGGTTTTACCCTTACAGACAGGCTTGATACTGCCACTTCTTCTATGGTTTTACCCTTACAGACAGGCTTGATACTGCCACTTCTTCTATGGTTTTACTCTGACAGACAGGCTTGATACTGCCACTTCTTCTATGGTTTTACTCTGACAGACAGGCTTGATACTGACACTTCTTCTATGGTTTTACTCTGACAGACAGGCTTGATACTGACACTTCTTCTATGGTTTTACTCTGACAGACAGGCTTGATACTGCCACTTCTTCTATGGTTTTACTCTGACAGACAGGCTTGATACTGACACTTCTTCTATGGTTTTACCCTGACAGACAGGCTTGATACTGACACTTCTTCTATGGTTTTACTCTGACAGACAGGCTTGATACTGACACTTCTTCTATGGTTTTACCCTGACAGACAGGCTTGATACTGACACTTCTTCTATGGTTTTACTCTGACAGACAGGCTTGATACTGACACTTCTTCTATGGTTTTACCCTGACAGACAGGCTTGATACTGACACTTCTTCTATGGTTTTACTCTGACAGACAGGCTTGATACTGGCACTTCTTCTATGGTTTTATGTAAAGGATGGTTTATTCTACATGGACCTGTTACTACATTTAAAAGTTATCAAAACACTTAGTTTTAGAATATCTACAAAAACTCAGCATTCTCATATTGATCTGTAGCAGGTATTCCCAAACTGCCGTCGTAATGTGATTCACATTTTATCAACCGTTTCAAACGGTACATTTAGGTGAGGGTTTTTTCTTCTCTCGCCTGAGTAGCCTTGTTTCACTGCCAAAATTGAAACCATCTAGTGTTCCTGCGAAATAACACAATGTCAAATCATTAATATCCAATCACATTAACCGTCTCGCAGAAATTCCACTAACGGTCCGTATGTTACCAAACGTAGCTGTGCTGATGACGCAAAAGCCATGACAGGGAGACATAGTGGAGTGGTAACGCGCGTACAAGCAGTTGCTCCTGATGTCACTTGGGTACACTGCAGCATCCACCGAGAGGCTCTTGGGTACACTGCAGCATCCACCGAGAGGCTCTTGGGTACACTGCAGCATCCACCGAGAGGCTCTTGGGTACACTGCAGCATCCACCGAGAGGCTCTTGGGTACACTGCAGCATCCACCGAGAGGCTCTTGGGTACACTGCAGCATCCACCGAGAGGCTCTTGGGTACACTGCAGCATCCACCAAGAGGCTCTTGGGTACACTGCAGCATCCACCGAGAGGCCCTTAGGTACACTGCAGCATCAACCTAGAGGCTCTTGGGTACACTGCAGCATCCACCTAGAAGCTCTTGGGTACACTGCAGCATCCACCGAGAGGCTCTTGGGTACACTGCAGCATCCACCGAGAGGCTCTTGGGTACACTGCAGCATCCACCGAGAGGCTCTTGGGTACACTGCAGCATCCACCTAGAGGCTCTTGGGTACACTGCAGCATCCACCGAGAGGCCCTTGGGTACACTGCAGCATCAACCTAGAGGCTCTTGGGTACACTGCAGCATCCACCTAGAGGCTCTTGGGTACACTGCAGCATCCACCGAGAAGCTCTTGGGTACACTGCAGCATCCACCGAGAGGCCCTTGGGTACACTGCAGCATCAACCTAGAGGCTCTTGGGTACACTGCAGCATCAACCTAGAGGCTCTTGGGTACACTGCAGCATCCACCGAGAGGCTCTTGGGTACACTGCAGCATCCACCGAGAGGCCCTTGGGTACACTGCAGCATCAACCTAGAGGCTCTTGGGTACACTGCAGCATCCACCGAGAGGCTCTTGGGTACACTGCAGCATCCACCGAGAGGCCCTTGGGTACACTGCAGCATCAACCTAGAGGCTCTTGGGTACACTGCAGCATCCACCTAGAGGCTCTTGGGTACACTGCAGCATCCACCGAGAAGCTCTTGGGTACACTGCAGCATCCACCGAGAGGCCCTTGGGTACACTGCAG
This sequence comes from Oncorhynchus keta, assembly GCF_023373465.1. Classification (NCBI taxonomy): domain Eukaryota; kingdom Metazoa; phylum Chordata; class Actinopteri; order Salmoniformes; family Salmonidae; genus Oncorhynchus; species Oncorhynchus keta. The sequence goes on along the minus strand of NC_068421.1, from coordinate 97,205,387 downwards.
CATCAACCTAGAGGCTCTTGGGTACACTGCAGCATCAACCTAGAGGCTCTTGGGTACACTGCAGCATCCACCGAGAGGCTCTTGGGTACACTGCAGCATCCACCGAGAGGCCCTTGGGTACACTGCAGCATCAACCTAGAGGCTCTTGGGTACACTGCAGCATCCACCGAGAGGCTCTTGGGTACACTGCAGCATCCACCTAGAGGCTCTTGGGTCACTGCAGCATCCACCGAGAGGCTCTTGGGTACACTGCAACATCCACCGAGAGGCTCTTGGGTACACTGCAACATCCACCGAGAGGCTCTTGGGTACACTGCAGCATCCACCGAGAGGTTCTTGGGTACACTGCAGCATCCACCGAGAGGCTCTTGGGTACACTGCAGCATCCACCGAGAGGCTCTTGGGTACACTGCAGCATCCACCGAGAGGCCCTTGGGTACACTGCAGCATCAACCTAGAGGCTCTTGGGTAATAATATAATAATAATATATGCCATTTAGCAGACGCTTTTATCCAAAGCGACTTACAGTCATGTGTGCATACATTCTACGTATGGGTGGTCCCGGGATTGAACCCACTTCCCTGGCGTTACAAGCGCCATGCTCTACCAACTGAGCTACAGAAGGACCACTGCAGCATCCACCGAGAGGCTCTTGGGTACACTGCAGCATCCACCGAGATGCCCTTGGGTACACTGCAGCATCCACCGAGAGGCTCTTGGGTACACTGCAGCATCCACCGAGAGGCTCTTGGGTACACTGCAGCATCCACCGAGAGGCTCTTGGGTACACTGCAGCATCCACCTAGAGGCTCTTGGGTACACTGCAGCATCCACCGAGAGGCCCTTGGGTACACTGCAGCATCAACCTAGAGGCTCTTGGGTACACTGCAGCATCCACCTAGAAGCTCTTGGGTACACTGCAGCATCCACCGAGAGGCTCTTGGGTACACTGCATTATCCACCGAGAGGCTCTTGGGTACACTGCAGCATCCACCGAGAGGCTCTTGGGTACACTGCAGCATCCACCGAGAGGCTCTTGGGTACACTGCAGCATCCACCGAGAGGCTCTTGGGTACACTGCAGCATCCACCGAGAGGCCCTTGGGTACACTGCAGCATCAACCTAGAGGCTCTTGGGTACACTGCAGCATCCACCTAGAGGCTCTTGGGTACACTGCAGCATCCACCGAGAGGCTCTTGGGTACACTGCAGCATCCACCGAGAGGCCCTTGGGTACACTGCAGCATCAACCTAGAGGCTCTTGGGTACACTGCAGCATCAACCTAGAGGCTCTTGGGTACACTGCAGCATCCACCGAGAGGCTCTTGGGTACACTGCAGCATCCACCGAGAGGCCCTTGGGTACACTGCAGCATCAACCTAGAGGCTCTTGGGTACACTGCAGCATCCAACGAGAGGCTCTTGGGTACACTGCAGCATCCACCGAGAGGCTCTTGGGTACACTGCAGCATCCACCGAGAGGCTCTTGGGTACACTGCAACATCCACCGAGAGGCTCTTGGGTACACTGCAGCATCCACCGAGAGGCTCTTGGGTACACTGCAGCATCCACCGAGAGGCCCTTGGGTACACTGCAGCATCCACCGAGAGGCTCTTGGGTACACTGCAGCATCCACCGAGAGGCTCTTGGGTACACTGCAGCATCCACCGAGAGGCTCTTGGGTACACTGCAGCATCCACCTAGAGGCTCTTGGGTACACTGCAGCATCCACCGAGAGGCCCTTGGGTACACTGCAGCATCAACCTAGAGGCTCTTGGGTACACTGCAGCATCCACCTAGAAGCTCTTGGGTACACTGCAGCATCCACCGAGAGGCTCTTGGGTACACTGCAGCATCCACCGAGAGGCTCTTGGGTACACTGCAGCATCCACCGAGAGGCTCTTGGGTACACTGCAGCATCCACCGAGAGGCTCTTGGGTACACTGCAGCATCCACCGAGAGGCTCTTGGGTACACTGCAGCATCCACCGAGAGGCTCTTGGGTACACTGCAGCATCCACCGAGAGGCCCTTGGGTACACTGCAGCATCAACCTAGATGCTCTTGGGTACACTGCAGCATCAACCTAGAGGCTCTTGGGTACACTGCAGCATCCACCGAGAGGCTCTTGGGTACACTGCAGCATCCACCGAGAGGCCCTTGGTTACACTGCAGCATCAACCTAGAGGCTCTTGGGTACACTGCAGCATCCACCGAGAGGCTCTTGGGTACACTGCAGCATCCACCGAGAGGCTCTTGGGTACACTGCAGCATCCACCGAGAGGCTCTTGGGTACACTGCAGCATCCACCGAGAGGCTCTTGGGTACACTGCAGCATCCACCGAGAGGCCCTCGGGTACACTGCAGCATCAACCTAGAGGCTCTTGGGTACACTGCAGCATCCACCGAGAGGCTCTTGGGTACACTGCAGCATCCACCGAGAGGCTCTTGGGTACACTGCAGCATCCACCGAGAGGCTCTTGGGTACACTGCAGCATCCACCGAGAGGCTCTTGGGTACACTGCAGCATCCACCTAGAGGCTCTTGGGTACACTGCAGCATCCACCGAGAGGCCCTTGGGTACACTGCAGCATCAACCTAGAGGCTCTTTGGTACACTGCAGCATCCACTGAGAGGCTCTTGGGTACACTGCAGCATCCACCGAGAGGCTCTTGGGTACACTGTAGCATCCACCGAGAGGCTCTTGGGTACACTGCAGCATCCACCTAGAGGCTCTTGGGTACACTGCAGCATCCACCGAGAGGCTCTTGGGTACACTGCAGCATCCACCGAGAGGCCCTTGGGTACACTGCAGCATCAACCTAGAGGCTCTTGGGTACACTGCAGCATCAACCTAGAGGCTCTTGGGTACACTGCAGCATCCACCGAGAGGCTCTTGGGTACACTGCAGCATCCACCGAGAGGCCCTTGGTTACACTGCAGCATCAACCTAGAGGCTCTTGGGTACACTGCAGCATCCACCGAGAGGCTCTTGGGTACACTGCAGCATCCACCGAGAGGCTCTTGGGTACACTGCAGCATCCACCGAGAGGCTCTTGGGTACACTGCAGCATCCACCGAGAGGCTCTTGGGTACACTGCAGCATCCACCGAGAGGCTCTTGGGTACACTGCAGCATCCACCTAGAGGCTCTTGGGTACACTGCAGCATCCACCGAGAGGCTCTTGGGTACACTGCAGCATCCACCGAGAGGCTCTTGGGTACACTGCAGCATCCACCGAGAGGCTCTTGGGTACACTGCAGCATCAAGCTAGAGGCTCTTGGGTACACTGCAGCATCCACCGAGAGGCTCTTGGGTACACTGCAGCATCCACCTAGAGGCTCTTGGGTACACTGCAGCATCCACCGAGAGGCTCTTGGGTACACTGCAGCATCCACCGAGAGGCTCTTGCTGCCAAGGGAATACCTGACAGCTCGAAAGGTGTTTTGGACACTACAGTGAAAATGGTACACTTAAAACAAGGGCCCTGAACTCTTGTGCATTTTCTGCAATATGGGCAGCGACCATGTAACGCTTCTACAGCTTACAGAAGGGCGCAGGTTATCAAGGGGCAAAGTATTGACAGGTTTTTTTTAATTGAGAGTTTTCTTAACTGAACATAATTTAAACTTGTCTGACTGCTTGCATGATAGGCCAGTCTTGTGAGAAACCCATCTGGGTGATGTCTTTTCTCGCCTGAATGATCTGAATCTAGGATTACAGGGACTCTCCGCAACTATGTGCAGGATAAAATTGAGGCTATGATTAAGAAGTTGGAGCTCCTCTCTGTCTGCATTAACAAGAACAACACACAAGTCTTTCCATCAGTGTATGATTTTTTTTGTTTTTGCAAATGAACTCAAGCTTACGGACAATGTCAAACGTGATAAAGCGAAATACCTGAGTGAGTTGGGTGCTCAATTAAGCAGGTACTTTCCCGAAACGGACACAAACAGGATTCGTTAATCCCTTTCATGCCCTGCCTCCACTTACCAATATCTGAACAAGAGAGCCTCATTGAAATTGCAACAAGCTGTTCTGTGAAAATGTAATCAGAAGCCACTACCAGATTTCTGGATTGGGCTGCACTCAGAGTATACTGCCTTGGCAAAGCACACTGTTAAGACACTGATGCCCTTTGCAACCACGTACCTATGTGAGAGTGGATTCTCGGCCCTCGTGAAAACTAAATAAAGGCACAGACTGTGTGTGGAAAATGATTTAAGACTGAGACTCTCTCCAATACAACCCAACATTGCTTTAACGGCGTTCTTCGTTTGTCAAAAGAGAGTCGGACCGAAATGCAGCGTGTTTGTCATGATCTTTAATGAATGAAAACGAAACGATACATGAAATAACTCAATAAAAAAACAACAAACGGAACGTGAAACCTAATTACAGCCTATCTGGTGAAACTACACAGAGACAGGAACAATCACCCACGAAATACACAGTGAAACCCAGGCTACCTAAATACGGTTCCCAATCAGAGACAACAAGAATCACCTGACTCTGATTGAGAACCGCCTCAGGCAGCCAAGCCCATACAACACCCCTAATCAGCCGCGATCCCAAATACTACAAACCCCTATACGAAAATACAATATAACTAAAACCCATGTCACACCCTGGCCTGACCAAATAACATATCGAAAACACAAAATACAATGACCAAGGCGTGACAATTGCAGAGTTATGTGCATCCTTTCAAGCACACCCTTCTCATTAACCTGACGAACAAATAAGGTTTTATAGATGGTTTAATAAAGAGAAAAATGATTGATTATTACATTTGCGCCCTGGTCCTATAAGAGCTCTTTGTCACCTCCCACGAGCCTGGTTGTGACGACAACTCACACGAATTCTTATGTTTTAATAAATGTATGGTAGTGTGTGTGTGTGTGTGTGTGTGTGTGTGTGTGTGTGTGTGTGTGTGTGTGTGTGTGTGTGTGTGTGTGTGTGTGTGTGTGTGTGTGTGTGTGTGTGTGTGTGTGTGTGTGGCAGTTTGGAGAGTGCTCTAACCCTGGTGCTAGAGGGGGTACACAACTGGATCTCTGGCATCTCACCGTACATCTGCCTGTAGTTACTGAACTCAATCTGCAGGAGGTTTGTTGTGACTGAGTGGAGAGGAAACCGCTGCGGACAAGGTTCTGACAGACGGGGTGTGTCTTGGTGGTGGCAAGGACACACCCACATCAAACCACACCCCCAAGCCAACTCACGTTTGGCTTCTGTCATGGCCGCCAGCATTTCTTGAGGAGCAAAGCCAAAAAACGAGGCCAAATCAGCGGGTGAAGTTCCCCTTCAAGCTCTTTGTCTTCTTACATACGTCCAAAAGGGAACTTTTAATTAATCAATTAAGGCAACCAGATCTCATGAATTAATGATTTGAATGAGGTTTAATGTAAATGAGTGTCTCCGCTGTGCATTGTTACTGCTTAGTGTTTGACCTGCTTGCTTCTGGTCCAGAGAGATCGCTGATCATTTGTTTGTATTACAGGATTTGCATATTGCCTGTGTAAGCCAGGTTTTCGCCTTTGAAAAGTATTCTGTTGGGGCTCTGAACTCAGACAAAGATAATAAATGGAAGGATGTGGAACAAAGTTCCCTTGCATTGTAGGAGAAGCTCATTCACATTCCTCATACCCTTCGGCTGATCTCTCTCTCTCTCTCTCTCTCTCTCTCTCTCTCTCTCTCTCTCTCTCTCTCTCTCTCCAACCCTCTCCTCCACTTCCCCTTTCTCTTTCTTTATCTCCCTCTGTTCTCCCTTACCCCCGCTCTCTCCCTCTACCCTGTTCTCTCCCCAGCTCTGTCCCTCTCCCCCGTTCTCTCCCTCTCCCCCATTCTCACCCTCTACCCTGTTCTCTCCCCAGCTCTGTCCCTCTCCCCCATTCTCTCCCTCTCCCCCTCTCTGCTTTTGTCTTGCGGTTGATGAAGTGCCATTTTGCTCTGTGTTCGTCTCCACCTATCATTATACCACCGTGTCACTCAGGATTATTTAGGCTCTGATTCAGTTTTTCCTGTTCATCAGAAGCAGGATGGAAACTGGAATGAGAGAATATTAGCAGCGAAGGGCAGGATGGAAACTGGAATGAGAGAATATTAGCATTTAAACTGGCAGATAAACTGGAATGATGAGAATATTCACCTGTCATGATAATGGCAGGTTATGATAACTGGAATGATGATAATATTACCTGTCATGATAACCTCCTCACCTGTCATGGAAACTGGACCTGATGAGAATATTACCTGTCATGATAATCTCCTTACCTGCAGGATAATCTCCTCATGGAAACTGGAATGAGATAATATTGTCATGAATCAGGATGGAAACTCCTCACCTGTCATGATAACCTATTCAGATAACCTTTAAACTGTCATGATAACCTCCTCACCTGTCATGATAACCTCCTCACCTGTCATGATAACCTCCTCACCTGTCATGATAACCTCCTCACCTGTCATGATAACCTCCTCACCTGTTATGATAACCTCCTCACCTGTCATGATCAGCCTCCTCACCTGTCATGATAACCTCCTCACCTGTTATGATAACCTCCTCACCTGTCATGATCGCCTCCTCACCTGTCATGATAACCTCCTCACCTGTTATGATAACCTCCTCACCTGTCATGATCGCCTCCTCACCTGTCATGATAACCTCCTCACCTGTCATGATAACCTCCTCACCTGTTATGATAACCTCCTCACCTGTCATGATAACCTCCTCACCTGTCATGATAACCTCCTCACCTGTCATGATAACCTCCTCACCTGTCATGATAACCTCCTCACCTGTCATGATAACCTCCTCACCTGTCATGATAACCTCCTCACCTGTCATGATAACCTCCTCACCTGTCATGATAACCTCCTCACCTGTCATGATAGCCTCCTCACCTGTCATGATAACCTCCTCACCTGTCATGATCGCCTCCTCACCTGTTATGATAACCTCCTCACCTGTCATGATCGCCTCCTCACCTGTCATGATAGCCTCCTCACCTGTCATGATAACCTCCTCACCTGTCATGATAACCTCCTCACCTGTCATGATAGCCTCCTCACCTGTCATGATAACCTCCTCACCTGTCATGATAACCTCCTCACCTGTCATGATAACCTCCTCACCTGTCATGATAACCTCCTCACCTGTCATGATAACCTCCTCACCTGTCATGATAACCTCCTCACCTGTCATGATAACCTCCTCACCTGTCATGATAACCTCCTCACCTGTCATGATAACCTCCTCACCTGTCATGATAACCTCCTCACCTGTCATGATAACCTCCTCACCTGTTATGATAACCTCCTCACCTGTCATGATAATCCTCCATGATAATCTCCTCACCTGTTATGATAACCTCCTCACCTGTCACCTCCTCACCTGATCGCCTCTCACCTGTCACCTGTCATGATAGCCTCCTCACCTGTCATGATCGTCATGATAACCTCCTCACCTGTCATGATCGCCTCACCTGCCATGATAACCTGTCATGATAGCCTCCTCACCTGTTATGATAACCTTCCTCACCTGTCATGATCGCCTCCTCACCTGTCATGATAACTTCCTCACCTGTCATGATCGCCTCCTCACCTGCCATGATAACTTCCTCACCTGTCATGATCGCCTCACCGGTCATGATAACCTCCTCACCTGTCATGATAACCTCCTCACCTGTCATGATAACCTCCTCACCTTTCATGATAACCTCCTCACCTGTCATGATAACCTCCTCACCTTTCATGATAACCTCCTCACCTGTTATGATCGCCTCCTCACCTTAGTCTGAAAAGACAGATCCATCATATCCAAATGATTGTGAATTGTGAGATTTTATGAAATATCAAATTTGGTAGAGGACTTTACTATTCCCATAGACCCGTGTTTAATTTAAACATACAATATACAATTTTGCCATATGATATTTAATTTTAACCAATTTTAACCATTTTAATTTAGCTCTATAGACCTTCATTAAGACTTATGAGGTTAGCTCTACAGACCTTCATTGAGACCTATGAGGTTAGCTCTACAGACCTTCATTAAGACCTATGAGGTTAGCTCTACAGACCATACAAACCTATGAGGTTAGCTCTACAGACCTTCATTGAGACCTGAGGTTGGACCTATGAGGTTAGCTCTACAGACCATTAAGACCTGTAAGGTTAGCTCTACAGACCATTAAGACCTATGAGGTTAGACCTATGAGGTTAGCTCTACAGACCTTCATTGAGACCTGAGGTTAGCTCTGCAGACCATTGAGACCTATGAGGTTAGCTCTACAGACCTTCATTAAGACCTATGAGGTTAGCTCTACAGACCTTCATTAAGACCTGAGGTTAGCTCTACAGACCTTCATTGAGACCTGAGGTTAGCTCTACAGACCATTAAGACCTGAGGTTAGCTCTACAGACCTTCATTGAGACCTGAGGTTAGCTCTACAGACCATTAAGACCTGAGGTTAGCTCTACAGACCATTAAGACCTGAGGTTAGCTCTACAGACCATTAAGACCTGAGGTTAGCTCTACAGACCTTCATTGAGACCTGAGGTTAGCTCTACAGACCATTAAGACCTGAGGTTAGCTCTACAGACCTTCATTGAGACCTGAGGTTAGCTCTACAGACCTTCATTGAGACCTGAGGTTAGCTCTACAGACCATTAAGACCTGAGGTTAGCTCTACAGACCTTCATTAAGACCTGAGGTTAGCTCTACAGACCATTAAGACCTGAGGTTAGCTCTACAGACCATTAAGACCTGAGGTTAGCTCTACAGACCTTCATTGAGACCTGAGGTTAGCTCTACAGACCTTCATTGAGACCTGAGGTTAGCTCTGCAAATGACCAGTTTTTTTTTCTCTCCCTGAAATCAGCCGTTGTCCCTAAATTTTTCATTTTAGATTAATATAGTCGATGCTGCGAGCATCAAGATGAATAGACTCAGTTGAATGTGTGAATAGCACAGCAATTAGACCATATTGATTGGACCAGACTAAGGTAAAATTCACGTTTTTTTGTCTTCTTGAACCACAATGAATCATAGACATTGTGCTAGACTCTAGCTACACTACTTGATCAAAAGTATGTGGACACCTGCTGGCCAAACATCTCATTCCAAAATCATGAGCATTAATATGGAGTTGCTTTTGCTGATATAACTGCCTCCACTCTTCTGGGGAGGCTTTCCACTAGATGTTGGAAAATTGCTGCGGGGACTTGCTTCCATTCAGCCACAAGTGCATTAGTGACGTCGGGAGCTGGTGTTGGGCGATTAGGCCTGGAACGCAGTCGGCATTCCAATTCATCCGAAATGTGTTCGATGGGTTTGAGGTCAGGTGCAGGCCAGTTAAGTTCTTCCACACACATCTCGACAAACCATTTCTGTATGGACCTCAATTTGTGCACCAGGGCATTGTCATGCTGAAACAGGATTGGGCCTTCCCCAAACTGTTGCCGCAAAGTAGGAAGCACAGAATCGTCTGGAATGTCATTGTTTGCTGAAGCGTTAAGATTTCCCTTTACTGGAACTAGCGGGCCCGAACCATGAAAACCAGCCGAAGACCATTATTCATCCTCCACCGAACTTTACAGTTGACACTATGCATTCGAGCAGGAAGTGGTCTCCTGGAATCTGCCAAACCCAGATTTGTCCATCGGACTACCAGATGGTAATGTGGGATTCATCACTTGCTTCCACTGAGTCCAATGACGGCAAGCTCTACAGCGCTCCAGCCGATGCTTGGCATTTCGCATGGTGATCTTAGCCTGGTGTGCAGCTGCTCGGCCATGGAAACCCATTTCGTGAAGTTCACGAAGAACAGTTCTTGTGCTGACGTTGCTTTCAGAGGCAGTTTTGAACTCAGTAGTGAGTTTTGCAACACGAGGACAGACGATTTCGACGCACCAGCGTCAGCACTCGACGGTTCCGTTCTGTGAGCTTGTGTGTCCTACCACTTCGTGGCCGAGCCGTTGTTGCTCTTAGACGTTTGAATAACTTCCTTAAAACTTAAAACTTTGAACTAAATGTTTATACAAGACTTTGTAATAACACTGCTAGCTTAGTTTGGGTTAACTGTTTTGAACTTCAACCACAGATAGAATACATGGAATGAATGGAATGAATCACGCAACACAAATTTATTTTCTATGTGACATCAGAGAGATTCAAACCTATAATAATAATAATATATGCCATTTAGCAGACGCTTTTATCCAAAGCGACTTACAGTCATATGTGCATACATTCTACATATGGGTGGTCCCGGGAATCGAACCCACTACCCTCGCGTTACAAGCGCCATGCTCTACCAACTGAGCTACAGAAGGACCTGCAATCGTGTGTTCTCTAGCCATGGAATCCAGGATGGAACCATGTTTTTAGACATAAACTTCTTCATTTTAGAGTCTATTCAAACAGACCCCATTTCAAAGGAAACAAGTACTCATTAAGATCAGGTATGGCCAATTAATGGGCTCGCCTGAACACACTTAACAAAGACAGGATAGAAACAGTTTCACTGAGAAAGGAAAGTACATGTCTTTAAATAACAGTCTTAGATTGTTCTCTGAATGTTACTGAAGTTTTCTTGTGTTTTTTTAAATAAAACGTTCTTCACCTTCTCTGAACAATTTGAGAACATGACTTTAAAGTGGAACTGATGGAACTGATGGAACTGATGGAACTGATGGAACTGATGGAACTGATGGAACTGATGGAACTGATGGAACTGATGGTGATGGAACTGATGGAACTGATGGTATTTTAACGACTTTGCAAATATGAAACAAACAATATCAGAGAAAAATATCAAATACAGTTTAAAGCTACAAAACCAACTTTATAAGAGGTTTTAAAAAATAAGTTATATTTGACTCAAAATTCCATAATGTAGAGTACGGCATTGTTGTCGGAATAGATTCAATGGATGACTAATATAACTAATTCACCAATAAATGTCTTGGTAATCCAACAAATATTGATATTGTCACGCCCTGGTCGAAGTATTTTGTGTTTTTCTTTATGTATTTGGTCAGGCCAGGGTGTGACATGGGCTTTTGTATGTGGTGTGTAGCTTAGTGGGATTGTAGCTTAGTGGGGTGTTCTAGGAGAGTCTATGGCTGTCTGAAGTGGTTCTCAATCAGAGGCAGGTGTTTATCGTTGTCTCTGATTGGGAACCATATTTAGGCAGCCATATTCTTTGGTTGTATTGTGGGTGATTGTCCTGAGTGTCTTGATGTCCTTAGTCTGTGTTAGTTTGCACCAGTTAAGGCTGTTTCGGTTTTCACTACGTTGTTGTAGAGTTTGTGTTTTGGATTCGTGTTACTTGTGTGATTAAACATGGATCGCAATATACACGCTGCAGTTTGGTCCGACTCTCCTTCACCTTATGAAAACCGTGACAGATATCAAGTTGTAAATTACAGCCTGGTACATTGTTTGCTGCATGCAGCTATTCGGGTTTCACTGTTTCAGTTTCGATGACTACTAAAACGGACACATGTAACTAAGGCTGTGAATGTCAATACAATCAAAGGAGCAAGGACAGTGACCACAAGACAGTCATAACGTGGCTAATAGACTAGCGCATCTATTCATGTGTCTATTTAATTAGTAAGCTAAAAACACAGAGCCTAATATTAGCTAGCTCGCTAACTAGCTGTTTGGAGGATGGCATTTTTTTTACCCCCATATCATTTTTTTGGGGGCTACAGCTAGAGGTGCTGGTGTTATTTGGTTAGCTAGCAGGAAATGTGAATCACTTTGCTAGCTAGCTATGCTGAACTTGAACAACCATCCACAGTTAGCATATCAATCAAATGTATTTATAAAGCCCTTTTTACGCCATATAAAGCTCTTTTTACATGGCTAATTTGCATATAGGTCTACTGTAGCTCTGATTGGCTATGGTTCACTGGTCTGTGTAGAGTCCGGTCCTGGACAAGACTGACACATTTCTATTGGGTTTTATTTACTGCAGTGTCTACTAATTGTCCAAAAGCACAGCTGCTTTCCCACTGTATATTGCTATAGAATCTATATTGATATGGAATTTTCACAAATGCCTTACGTCATTCCCAAACATTCTAGGAAAGTATGAAAACATGAAAAATGACCATATCTAAGTGCTCGCTTCCCAGAAAATGTCCAAAAAATATATAATAATAATAATTTTATAGAAACAATTGGCATATTCTTGCTGGGGGTGTATATAAACAGATTTTAACTAGATTTAATGTTGCTAAACTGCTGTCAGTTCCACTTTAAATAGAACCATGAGGAAACCTGTAGGAAACGTTCTGCTGAAGGTCTGAACTCCCCCAAGAAGAACGTTGCTTCTTAACGTTCTCTGATCTATTTGAGGACATTCCTAGAACATTACCAAAATGTTTATGAAATGTTACCATGTTTGAACTTTTAGGAAACCTTCTGTTACAGTAATGAAATACCAAGAAAATAATATTATTTTGCCAAGTTCCTTAAATGTGCTGAGTGCGCTCCAAAGCCAATAAATTATCCTGCACCATTTCCAGAAAGTTGTGGCAAGGTTGTATGCAAAAGAACTATACTCTCACCAAGATCTAATAAACATATGGTTCTCAGAACATTGTGTGCTAGCTGGGTAGCTACTGAAACAACATGACTGTCCAGGATCATTCCACTTCAAAAAGCACAGGAAAAGATGATTTTTATACCCACCATCTCAGATTGTTCTGAACTCGTTTCTGTAATTAATTAGCATTCCTGCAACATTATTTTGTTGAAAACAATTTTATCTCAGAGAACTTATGCTAATGAATTGCACCCAAATTTGCCATTTTAAATTGATAGGATTCAGAGAATATTCAATAAATATAGTATCCAAAATCCAATTTGGACCAAACTTTTTCCTACCAATGAGTAAGACATGAGGAAACGGTCCTCTATATTTGTCAGGTAGTATGTAGCTGTGGCTTGGAGTATTGTTGCTCCATACTATGTAAGTTATTCCCTGTGAATCTGGTGTTTTTTTCTCCCCTATTCAGATACATTATTTCCCATAAAGTAATGTGAAAGTACTCTATTTTGACCACTAGATGCCGCTGTTCCTGCTATACCGCCACACACTTATACATTTTTCTTTACTTTTGTTTATTGTATAGATCACAACATTAATTTTTTTGCAAAATTGTGTAGAAAAACAATAGATTTGGCTCATTATGAAAATAAATTGTGGTCATCCTCACAATTCAAGCCTGTCCTCAATGAAAGCGATGATCAGATGGGAAGGCCATCCCTTAACACAAAGATGAATTGACTCCTGTATTGAATCAAACCTTTTCATTTACTCTGCTTTCCTCCCCACTCTGTCTTCTTCATTCAGACGGTCTTTTCAATAGCTTGCTGTGCTCCAACCAAATACACTAATGTCACCCTGGGCCTATCAGTCTGTCTGTAGGAGCATCTAGCATCACCATGGTGATGCTGTGTTGTTGAATTTGAGATGTAAAACACAATTTCAGAAAGGGATACAATACATTATTAATATTATTATTAGGGTGGAGGGAGGGAGAGAGACACGAGGGGGAGGTGGAGAAAGAGAGAGAGGAGGAGGTGGAGAAAGAGAGAGGTGGAGAAAGAGAAAGGGGGAGAGAGAGACACGAGGGGGAGGTGGAGAAAGAGAGAGGGGGAGGTGGAGAAAGAGAGAGAGAGGGAGAGACAAGAGGTGGAGGTGGAGAAAGAGAGAGAGCAGGAGGTGGAGAAAGAGAGAGGGGAGAGATAAGAGGTGGAGGTGGAGAAAGAGAGAGAGGTGGAGAAAGAGAGAGGAGGAGGTGGAGAAAGAGAGAGAGGGAGAGAGACAAGAGAGGAGGAGGTGGAGAAAGAGAGAGGGGGGAGAGACAAGAGAGGATGAGGTGGAGAAAGAGAAAGAGGAGGAGAGACAAGAGAGGGGGTGAGACAAGAGAGGGGGAGGGACAAGAGGTGGAGGAGGAGAAAGAGAGAGAGGAGGAGAGACAAGAGGGGGAGGTGGAGAAAGAGAGAGGGGGGAGGTGGAGAAAGAGAGATAGATTGAGAAAGAAAAAGAGATAGAATAGAGAGTTCACAATACTGTGTAATTCCAGATGGGTAGTCACACCTCATTATCCTGCTCTGTGTCATTCCAGATGGGTAGTCACACCTCAGTATCCTGCTCTGTGTCATTCCAGATGGGTAGTCACACCTCATTAACCTGCTCTGTGTAATTCCAGATGGGTTGTCACACCTCATTAATCTGCTCTGTGTCATTCCAGATGGGTAGTCACACCTCATTTACCTGCTCTGTGTCATTCCAGATGGGTAGTCACACCTCATTAACCTGCTCTGTGTCATTCCAGATGGGTTGTCACACCTCATTAATCTGCTCTGTGTCATTCCAGATGGGTAGTCACACCTCATTAACCTGCTCTGTGTCATTCCAGATGGGTAGTCACACCTCATTATCCTGCTCTGTGTCATTCCAGATGTGTAGTCACACCTCATTATCCTGCTCTGTGTCATTCCAGATGGGTAGTCACACCTCATTAACCTGCTCTGTGTAATTCCAGATGGGTAGTCACACCTCATTTATCTGCTTTGTGTCATTCCAGATGGGTAGTCACACCTCATTAACCTGCTCTGTGTCAAATCCAGATGGGTAGTGACACCTCATTAACCTGCTCTGTGTCATTCCAGATGGGTTGTCACACCTCATTAACCTGCTCTGTGTCATTCCAGATGGGTGGTCACACCTCATTAATCCTGCTCTGTGTCATTCCAGATGGGTAGTCACACCTCATTAACCTGGTCTGTGTAATTCCAGATGGGTAGTCACACCTCATTAACCTGCTCTGTGTCATTCCAGATGGGTCGTCACACCTCATTAACCTGCTCTGTCTAATTCCAGATGGGTAGTCACACCTCATTAACCTGCTCTGTGTAATTCCAGATGTGTAGTCACACCTCATTAACCTGCTCTGTGTCATTCCAGATGGGTAGTCACACCTCATTAACCTGCTCTGTGTCATTCCAGATGGTGTTCACACCTCATTAACCTGCTCTGTGTCATTCCAGATGGTGTCACACCTCATTAACCTGCTCTGTGTCATTCCAGATGTGTAGTCACACCTCATTAACCTGCTCTGTGTAAATCCAGATGGGTAGTCACACCTCATTAACCTGCTCTGTGTAAATCCAGATGGGTGGTCACACCTCATTAACCTGCTCTGTGTAAATCCAGATGGTGTAGTCATACCTCATTAACCTGCTCTGTGTAATTCCAGATGTGTAGTCACACCTCATTAACCTGCTCTGTGTAAATCCAGATGGGTAGTCACACCTCATTAATCTGCTCTGTGTAAATCCAGATGGGTAGTCACACCTCATTAACCTGCTCTGTGTAATTCCAGATGGGTGGTCACACCTCATTATCCTGCTCTGTGTAATTCCAGATGAGTGGTCACACCTCATTAACCTGCTCTGTGTAAATCCAGATGGGTGGTCACACCTCATTATCCTGCTCTGTGTAAATCCAGATGGGTTGTCACACCTCATTAACCTGCTCTGTGTAATTCCAGATGGGTAGTCACACCTCATTATCCTGCTCTGTGTCATTCCAGATGGGTAGTCACACCTCATTAACCTGCTCTGTGTAATTCCAGATGGGTAGTCACACCTCATTAACCTGCTCTGTGTAATTCCAGATGGGTAGTCACACCTCATTAACCTGCTCTGTGTAATTCCAGATGGGTAGTCACACCTCATTAACCTGCTCTGTGTAATTCCAGATGGGTGGTCACACCTCATTAACCTGCTCTGTGTAATTCCAGATGAGTGGTCACACCTCATTAACCTGCTCTGTGTCAATCCAGATGGGTGGTCACACCTCATTAACCTGCTCTGTGTCATTCCAGATGGGTAGTCACACCTCATTAACCTGCTCTGTGTCATTCCAGATGGGTAGTCACACCTCATTAACCTGCTCTGTGTAATTCCAGATGGGTAGTCACACCTCATTAACCTGCTCTGTGTCATTCCAGATGGGTAGTCACACCTCATTAACCTGCTCTGTGTAATTCCAGATGGGTAGTCACACCTCATTAACCTGCTCTGTGTAATTCCAGATGGGTGGTCACACCTCATTAACCTGCTCTGTGTAATTCCAGATGGGTAGTCACACCTCATTAACCTGCTCTGTGTAATTCCAGATGGGTAGTCACACCTCATTAACCTGCTCTGTGTCATTCCAGATGGGTAGTCACACCTCATTAACCTGCTCTGTGTAATTCCAGATGGGTAGTCACACCTCATTAACCTGCTCTGTGTCATTCCAGATGGGTAGTCACACCTCATTAACCTGCTCTGTGTCATTCCAGATGGGTAGTCACACCTCATTATCCTGCTCTGTGTCATTCCAGATGGGTAGTCACACCTCATTAACCTGCTCTGTGTCATTCCAGATGGGTAGTCACACCTCATTAACCTGCTCTGTGTAATTCCAGATGGGTGGTCACACCTCATTAACCTGCTCTGTGTCATTCCAGATGGGTAGTCACACCTCATTAACCTGCTCTGTGTCATTCCAGATGGGTAGTCACACCTCATTAACCTGCTCTGTGTAATTCCAGATGGGTAGTCACACCTCATTAACCTGCTCTGTGTCATTCCAGATGGGTAGTCACACCTCATAATCCTGCTCTGTGTAAATCCAGATGGGTTGTCACACCTCATTATCCTGCTCTGTGTAAATCCAGATGGGTGGTCACACCTCATTATCCTGCTCTGTGTAATTCCAGATGAGTGGTCACACCTCATTAACCTGCTCTGTGTAATTCCAGATGGGTAGTCACACCTCATTAACCTGCTCTGTGTCATTCCAGATGGGTATTCACACCTCATTAACCTGCTCTGTGTAATTCCAGATGGGTATTCACACCTCATTAACCTGCTCTGTGTAATTCCAGATGGGTCGTCACACCTCATTAACCTGCTCTGTGTCATTCCAGATGGGTGGTCACACCTCATTAACCTGCTCTGTGTCATTCCAGATGGGTGGTCACACCTCATTAACCTGCTCTGTGTCATTCCAGATGGGTGGTCACACCTCATTAACCTGCTCTGTGTCATTCCAGATGGGTAGTCACACCTCATTAACCTGCTCTGTGTAATTCCAGATGGGTCGTCACACCTCATTAACCTGCTCTGTGTAATTCCAGATGGTGTTCACACCTCATTAACCTGCTCTGTGTCATTCCAGATGGGTAGTCACACCTCATTAACCTGCTCTGTGTAATTCCAGATGGGTAGTCACACCTCATTAACCTGCTCTGTGTCATTCCAGATGGCTACCCGAGAGATGAGATGATTTACAAGTGGAGGAAGAACTCTGTGGAGACATCCGACCAGAGGTCCTGGAGACTCTATCAGTTTGACTTCATGGGCCTACGCAACACCTCACACATAGTCAAGACAACAGCAGGTAAGGTTGTCTACCGTTAGTGTTATATTTGGTAATAATGTATTTTAATGAATGTGTATGTGGGTGTTCTGAGTCATGCATAAAGATGTTAACTGATACCCTGTCTCCTGCTGGTCACTATCTCTCTATCCCTCTAAACTGACATCTCTTGCAGTTTACCCTTAACAATTCGTAAGAGTAAGAGGCCCAGCCAGAGCCCGGACTTAAACTTGATCGAACTTGATCGAACTTGATCTCTGGAGAGACCTGAAAATAGCTGTGCAGCAATGCTCCCCATCAAACCTGACAGAGCTTGAGAGGATCTGCAGAGAAGAATGGGGAGAAACTCCCCAAATCCACAGACTGTTGTCCTCCCCATTCGGTAGCAACTTCTTCAACACCCAATTTAATCAATTTTTTGACTTTTCTCCACATTGAGGAACAATCTCCTTTTGACTCCAAAATTCCATTGAACTTTTATAGACTCTTCAGCAGAAACCCTTAGATTATTGTGAAGATAACTTTTCACAAGCTCTGGTCCTTGCATAATTGTGCAACCACAGTTTTTTTGTGCTTTCAAGACAAAAGGGAACTCAATAAAAATACAAATAAATAGTTCAAATCGTGACATCAGTGATCTTCAGGTTGGAAAGTCTGAGCTTTAGAAAGATGCAGAGTTTCAGACTTTGAATTCAGAGTTGGATGACCATTCAAAATGATTTTTCCAGTCAGAGTTTGTTTCCCCCGAGTTCTTAGTTGTCTTGAACGCACTGAAGTCTGAAGTCAGAGATTTCTGAGTTCCCAGTTGTTTTGAACACAGCATTTCTGTTGCACGTAAGCTCCCTACATCATCACTACAAGCGCTACGTTATTGGCCAGACCCTCTACACGCCCACATTCTGGATACACCAAACAAAGAGAGTGACTGATCAAACCGTCAATGGAAAGGCAATGCTCAGCGAGAGAGAGAGATAAAAACAACCCCTCCCACTGAGTGAAATTAAAAAAACATGACACTCCATTTTCGTCTGGTTAATAATTGCGTAAATTTCAATAGTTTCCAAACAGAATTTTTTTTTGTTTTTCCCTCCAACTCAGACCACTCCAATATTCTTGCTAGAGAAATTGTTCTTTGCTATAAGACGCAAAAAATGCCATTTTACCATTTTAATTTAGAACAATAAAGTAACGTTTGTTACGTGGAAATTATTTGATATTGAGAAACAAAATGGCTGCATTGGATATTTTAATAGATTTGTTGGTTCTACTACTGTCATGGTTTCAGTCCATGTTGGTTCTAATACTGTCATGGTTTCAGTCCATGTTGGTTCTAATACTGTCATGGTTTCAGTCCATGTTGGTTCTACTACTGTCATGGTTTCAGTCCATGTTGGTTCTACTACTGTCATGGTTTCAGTCCATGTTGGTTCTACTACTGTCATGGTTTCAGTCCATGTTGGTTCTACTACTGTCATGGTTTCAGTCCATGTTGGATCTACTACTGTCATGGTTTCAGTCCATGTTGGATCTACTACTGTCATGGTTTCAGTCCATGTTGGATCTACTACTGTCATGGTTTCAGTCCATGTTGGTTCTAATACTGTCATGGTTTCAGTCCATGTTGGTTCTACTGTCATGGTTTCAGTCCATGTTGGATCTACTACTGTCATGGTTTCAGTCCATGTTGGATCTACTACTGTCATGGTTTCAGTCCATGTTGGATCTACTACTGTCATGGTTTCAGTCCATGTTGGATCTACTACTGTCATGGTTTCAGTCCATGTTGGATCTACTACTGTCATGGTTTCAGTCCATGTTGGATCTACTACTGTCATGGTTTCAGTCCATGTTGGATCTACTACTGTCATGGTTTCAGTCCATGTTGGATCTACTACTGTCATGGTTTCAGTCCATGTTGGATCTACTACTGTCATGGTTTCAGTCCATGTTGGATCTACTACTGTCATGGTTTCAGTCCATGTTGGATCTACTACTGTCATGGTTTCAGTCCATGTTGGTTCTAATACTGTCATGGTTTCAGTCCATGTTGGATCTACTACTGTCATGGTTTCAGTCCATGTTGGATCTACTACTGTCATGGTTTCAGTCCATGTTGGATCTACTACTGTCATGGTTTCAGTCCATGTTGGATCTACTACTGTCATGGTTTCAGTCCATGTTGGATCTACTACTGTCATGGTTTCAGTCCATGTTGGATCTACTACTGTCATGGTTTCAGTCCATGTTGGATCTACTACTGTCATGGTTTCAGTCCATGTTGGATCTACTACTGTCATGGTTTCAGTCCATGTTGGATCTACTACTGTCATGGTTTCAGTCCATGTTGGATCTACTACTGTCATGGTTTCAGTCCATGTTGGATCTACTACTGTCATGGTTTCAGTCCATGTTGGATCTACTACTGTCATGGTTTCAGTCCATGTTGGATCTACTACTGTCATGGTTTCAGTCCATGTTGGATCTACTACTGTCATGGTTTCAGTCCATGTTGGATCTACTACTGTCATGGTTTCAGTCCATGTTGGATCTACTACTGTCATGGTTTCAGTCCATGTTGGATCTACTACTGTCATGGTTTCAGTCCATGTTGGATCTACTACTGTCATGGTTTCAGTCCATGTTGGATCTACTACTGTCATGGTTTCAGTCCATGTTGGATCTACTACTGTCATGGTTTCAGTCCATGTTGGATCTACTACTGTCATGGTTTCAGTCCATGTTGGACCTACTACTGTCATGGTTTCAGTCCATGTTGGATCTAATACTGTCATGGTTTCAGTCCATGTTGGTTCTACTACTGTCATGGTTTCAGTCCATGTTGGACCTACTACTGTCATGGTTTCAGTCCATGTTGGATCTACTACTGTCATGGTTTCAGTCCATGTTGGACCTACTACTGTCATGGTTTCAGTCCATGTTGGATCTACTACTGTCATGGTTTCAGTCCATGTTGGATCTACTACTGTCATGGTTTCAGTCCATGTTGGATCTACTACTGTCATGGTTTCAGTCCATGTTGGATCTACTACTGTCATGGTTTCAGTCCATGTTGGATCTACTACTGTCATGGTTTCAGTCCATGTTGGATCTACTACTGTCATGGTTTCAGTCCATGTTGGATCTACTACTGTCATGGTTTCAGTCCATGTTGGATCTACTACTGTCATGGTTTCAGTCCATGTTGGATCTACTACTGTCATGGTTTCAGTCCATGTTGGATCTACTACTGTCATGGTTTCAGTCCATGTTGGATCTACTACTGTCATGGTTTCAGTCCATGTTGGATCTACTACTGTCATGGTTTCAGTCCGTGTTGGTTTTACTCCTGTGGACTTTCTAGTCCATGCTGTTTCTACTGCTGTGGCCTGTTCTAGTCAATGCTGGTTCTCTCACTGGACAGGGGATAAGGTCCAAGCAATGCAGTCGGTTTTACACCTCTCCTCTCCCCAGGTAATAGGGTCCAAGCCATCCAATCCATTTTGTCGACTTCTCTCCCCAGGTGATGAGGTCCAAGCCATTCAGTCCATGTTCTTCTCCTCTCCTCTCCCCGGGTGATGAGGTCCAAGCCATTCAGTCCATGTTCTTCTCCTCTCCTCTCCCCAGGTGATGAGGTCCAAGCCATTCAGTCCATGTTCCTCTCCTCTCCCCTGGTGATGAGGTCCAAGCCATTCAGTCCATGTTCCTCTCCTCTCCTCTCCCCAGGTGATAGGGTCCAAGCCATTCAGTCCATGTTCCTCTCCTCTCCTCTCCCCAGGTGATGAGGTCCAAGCCATTCAGTCCATGTTCTTCTCCTCTCCTCTCCCCAGGTGATAGGGTCCAAGCCATTCAGTCCATGTTCTTCTCCTCTCCCCTCCCCAGGTGATAGGGTCCAAGCCATTCAGTCCATGTTCCTCTCCTCTCCCCAGGTGATGAGGTCCAAGCCATTCAGTCCATGTTCTTCTCCTCTCCTCTCCCCAGGTGATAGGGTCCAAGCCATTCAGTCCATGTTCCTCTCCTCTCCTCTCCCCCAGGTGATAGGGTCCAAGCCATTCAGTCCATGTTCTTCTCCTCTCCTCTCCCCAGGTGATGAGGTCCAAGCCATTCAGTCCATGTTCTTCTCTCTCCTCTCCCCAGGTGATAGGGTCCAAGCCATTCAGTCCATGTTCTTCTCTTCTCCTCTCCCCAGGTGATAGGGTCCAAGCCATTCAGTCCATGTTCTTCTCCTCTCCTCTCCCCAGGTGATAGGGTCCAAGCCATTCAGTCCATGTTCTTCTCTTCCCTCTCCCCAGGTGATGGGTCCAAGCCATTCAGTCCATGTTCTTCTCTCCCTCTCCCCAGGTGATAGGGTCCAAGACATTCAGTCCATGTTCTTCTCCTCTCCTCTCCCCAGGTGATGAGGTCCAAGCCATTCAGTCCATGTTCCTCTCCTCTCCCCAGGTGATGAGGTGATGAGGTCCAAGCCATTCAGTCCATGTTCTTCTCCTCTCCCCCCCAGGTGATGAGGTCCAAGCCATTCAGTCCATGTTCTTCTCTCCTCTCCCCAGGTGATAGGGTCCAAGCCATTCAGTCCATGTTCCTCTCCTCTCCCCAGGTGATGAGGTCCAAGCCATTCAGTCCATGTTCTTCTCCTCTCCTCTCCCCAGGTGATGAGGGTCCAAGCCATTCAGTCCATGTTCCTCTCCCTCCCCAGGTGATGAGGTCCAAGCCATTCAGTCCATGTTCCTCTCCCCCCCAGGTGATGAGGTCCAAGCCATTCAGTCCATGTTCTTCTCCTCTCCTCTCCCCAGGTGATGAGGTCCAAGCCATTCAGTCCATGTTCCTCTCCCTCCCCAGGTGATAGGGTCCAAGCCATTCAGTCCATGTTCCTCTCCCTCTCCCCAGGTGATGAGGTCCAAGCCATTCAGTCCATGTTCTTCTCTCCCTCTCCCCAGGTGATAGGGTCCAAGCCATTCAGTCCATGTTCTTCTCCTCTCCTCTCCCCAGGTGATGAGGTCCAAGCCATTCAGTCCATGTTCTTCTCCTCTCTCCTCCCCAGGTGATAGGGTCCAAGCCATTCAGTCCATGTTCTTCTCCTCTCTCTCCCCAGGTGATGAGGTCCAAGCCATTCAGTCCATGTTCCTCTCCCCTCCCCAGGTGATAGGGTCCAAGCCATTCAGTCCATGTTCTTCTCCCTCCCCCAGGTGATGAGGTCCAAGCCATTCAGTCCATGTTCTTCTCCTCTCTCCTCCCCAGGTGATAGGGTCCAAGCCATTCAGTCCATGTTCCTCTCCTCTCCCCGGGTGATGAGGTCCAAGCCATTCAGTCAATGTTCTTCTCCTCTCCCCAGGTGATGAGGTCCAAGCCATTCAGTCCATGTTCTTCTCCTCTCCCCAGGTGATGAGGTCCAAGCCATTCAGTCCATGTTCTTCTCCTCTCTCCTCCCCAGGTGATAGGGTCCAAGCCATTCAGTCCATGTTCTTCTCCTCTCCCCAGGTGATAGGGTCCAAGCCATTCAGTCCATGTTCCTCTCCTCTCCCCAGGTGATGAGGTCCAAGCCATTCAGTCCATGTTCTTCTCCTCTCCCCCCCAGGTGATGAGGTCCAAGCCATTCAGTCCATGTTCTTCTCCTCTCCCCAGGTGATAGGGTCCAAGCCATTCAGTCCATGTTCTTCTCCTCTCCCCTCCCCAGGTGATAGGGTCCAAACCATTCAGTCCATGTTCTTCTCCTCTCCCCTCCCCAGGTGATAGGGTCCAAACCATTCAGTCCATGTTCCTCTCCTCTCCCCAGGTGATAGGGTCCAAGCCATTCAGTCCATGTTCTTCTCCTCTCCTCTCCCCAGGTGATGAGGTCCAAGCCATTCAGTCCATGTTCTTCTCCTCTCCCCTCCCCAGGTGATAGGGTCCAAGCCATTCAGTCCATGTTCTTCTCCTCTCCTCTCCCCAGGTGATGAGGTCCAAGCCATTCAGTCCATGTTCCTCTCCTCTCCCCAGGTGATGAGGTCCAAGCCATTCAGTCCATGTTCCTCTCCTCTCCCCAGGTGATAGGGTCCAAGCCATTCAGTCCATGTTCCTCTCCTCTCCCCAGGTGATAGGGTCCAAGCCATTCAGTCCATGTTCTTCTCCTCTCCCCTCCCCAGGTGATAGGGTCCAAGCCATTCAGTCCATGTTCCTCTCCTCTCCCCAGGTGATAGGGTCCAAGCCATTCAGTCCATGTTCCTCTCCTCTCCCCAGGTGATAGGGTCCAAGCCATTCAGTCCATGTTCTTCTCCTCTCCTCTCCCCAGGTGATGAGGTCCAAGCCATTCAGTCCATGTTCTTCTCCTCTCCTCTCCCCAGGTGATGAGGTCCAAGCCATTCAGTCCATGTTCTTCTCCTCTCCTCTCCCCAGGTGATGAGGTCCAAGCCATTCAGTCCATGTTCCTCTCCCCAGGTGATGAGGTCCAAGCCATTCAGTCCATGTTCTTCTCCTCTCCCCTCCCCAGGTGATAGGGTCCAAGCCATTCAGTCCATGTTCTTCTCCTCTCCCCTCCCCAGGTGATAGGGTCCAAGCCATTCAGTCCATGTTCTTCTCCTCTCCTCTCCCCAGGTGATAGGGTCCAAGCCATTCAGTCCATGTTCCTCTCCTCTCCCCAGGTGATAGGGTCCAAGCCATTCAGTCCATGTTCCTCTCCTCTCCCCAGGTGATGAGGTCCAAGCCATTCAGTCCATGTTCTTCTCCTCTCCTCTCCCCAGGTGATGAGGTCCAAGCCATTCAGTCCATGTTCTTCTCCTCTCCTCTCCCCAGGTGATGAGGTCCAAGCCATTCAGTCCATGTTCTTCTCCTCTCCTCTCCCCAGGTGATGAGGTCCAAGCCATTCAGTCCATGTTCCTCTCCTCTCCTCAGGTGATGAGGTCCAAGCCATTCAGTCCATGTTCTTCTCCTCTCCTCTCCCCAGGTGATAGGGTCCAAGCCATTCAGTCCATGTTCCTCTCCCCTCCCCAGGTGATAGGGTCCAAGCCATTCAGTCCATGTTCCTCTCTCCTCTCCTCAGGTGATGAGGGTACAAGCCATTCAGTCCATGTTCCTCTCCTCTCCCCAGGTGATAGGGTCCAAGCCATTCAGTCCATGTTCCTCTCCTCTCCCCAGGTGATGAGGTCCAAGCCATTCAGTCCATGTTCTTCTCCTCTCCTCTCCCCAGGTGATAGGGTCCAAGCCATTCAGTCCATGTTCCTCTCCTCTCCCCAGGTGATAGGGTCCAAGCCATTCAGTCCATGTTCCTCTCCTCTCCCCAGGTGATGAGGTCCAAGCCATTCAGTCCATGTTCTTCTCCTCTCCCCAGGTGATAGGGTCCAAGCCATTCAGTCCATGTTCTTCTCCTCTCCCCAGGTGATAGGGTCCAAGCCATTCAGTCCATGTTCTTCTCCTCTCCCCTCCCCAGGTGATGAGGTCCAAGCCATTCAGTCCATGTTCTTCTCCTCTCCCCAGGTGATGAGGTCCAAGCCATTCAGTCCATTTTCTCCTCTTCTCCCCAGGTGATTACATAGTGATGACAGTGTTATTTGACCTGAGCAGAAGGATGGGCTACTTCACCATCCAGACCTACATCCCCTGTATCCTCACCGTGGTCCTCTCCTGGGTCTCCTTCTGGATCAAGAAAGACGCCACACCAGCCAGAACAGCTCTAGGTAGGCGAACCTCACCGAGCGGTTTTTACCTTACTAGGTTATACTTCTAGGTCCTTAGCCTGGTTACCAGTCTGTTTATGCCACCATGCCACTCCTTGTCATGACAAACATTTGAGGAGTGGCATGAGTCTACAGAACAAGCTGGCGCCCAGCCTCTAGGTCTTACAATGCATGATGATGCCTGCAGGCTTTACTGAAGTAGTGTTGCCCTTAACAAATAACTAGTACATGTACAACTGTGAAATACTGAAGGATTTAATTATTTGGCATTCCAGTCAGTTCTGTATTTTTTTCGTGAAAGGATTACACATCTAGGATTTAACTTTATAATCTTTATGTCATGATTCAGTGAATTCAGATATGCTTGGAAGTCAGTGAAATACTTGAGTATATCGAAAGCTGTTCATGCTTTGATTGTTACATTTAGTAAGGAACTTTGACCCCAGCCTACATGAAAATATTGGTAGGGCAAAGTCGATCAACAAAGCTCCTACGCATCAAACCCAGCACAGTACTGGCCTTAAATACAATGTTAACTGATCAAATTTTGAGTCACACACACAAACATTCTAAAATTTGGGTTATGATCAGTTTATGGCTACTTCACATATCTTAAACACTTATTGCACAGAAGACCACGGTAGTGGGGCATACTTTATAGAGTAGGTTAGCTAGGAAGACCACAGTAGTGGAGCATACTTTATAGAGTAGGCTAGCGAGGAAGACCACGGTAGTGGGGCATACTTTATAGAGTAGGCTAGCTAGGAAGACCACAGTAGTGGAGCATACTTTATAGAGTAGGCTAGCGAGGAAGACCACGGTAGTGCGGCATACTTTATAGAGTAGGCTAGCTAGGAAGACCACGGTAGTGGGGCATACTTTATAGAGTAGGCTAGCTAGGAAGACCACGGTAGTGGGGCATACTTTATAGAGTAGGCTAGCTAGGAAGACCACGGTAGTGGAGCATACTTTATAGAGTAGGCTAGCTAGGAAGACCACGGTAGTGGGGCATACTTTATAGAGTAGGCTAGCTAGGAAGACCACGGTAGTGGGGCATACTTTATAGAGTAGGCTAGCTAGGAAGACCACGGTAGTGCGGCATACTTTATAGAGTAGGCTAGCTAGGAAGACCACGGTAGTGGAGCATACTTTATAGAGTAGGCTAGCTAGGAAGACCACGGTAGTGTGGCATACTTTATAGAGTAGACTAACTAGGAAGACCACAGTAGTGGGGCATACTTTATAGAGTAGGCTAGGACACGGTAGTGCTACTTTATAGAGAAGACCACAGTAGTGGGGCATACTTTATAGAGTAGACTAGCTAGGAAGACCACGGTAGTGGAGCATACTTACTCCCGAGTGGCGCAGCATTCTAAGGCACTGCATCTCAATGCTTGGGACGTCACTACAGACACCCTGGTTCGAATTCAGGCTGTGTCCCATAGGGCGGCGTGAGATTGCCCCAGCATTGTCTGGGTTTGGCCGGTGTAGGCCGTGATTGGGAGTCTCATATTGTCCCAGCGTTGTCTGGGTTTGGACGGTGTAGGCCGTGATTGGGAGTCTCATATTGTCTGGGTTTGGACGGTGTAGGCCGTGATTGGGAGTCTCATATTGTCCCAGCGTTGTCTGGGTTTGGTCGGTGTAGGCCGTGATTGGGAGTCTCATATTGTCCCAGCGTTGTCTGGGTTTGGACGGTGTAGGCCGTGATTGGGAGTCTCATATTGTCCCAGCGTTGTCTGGGTTTGGACGGTGTAGGCCGTGATTGGGAGTCTCATATTGTCCCAGCGTTGTCTGGGTTTGGACGGTGTAGACGGTGTAGGCCGTGATTGGGCGTGATTGGGAATCTCATATTGTCTGCTAAGCTACCTAGCTTGACGAAGTGGTACCAGTGCGTGGTACCTTGCTATCACATCAGTCCTATGACAGTTACCGGGCATAAGATGTTGATTTATCTGTGGCCAATGGTCAACTAGCCTTCTTGGGAGAGGGCACTTCTACTGTAAATCAATGGAGCACTAAAGATTGGCTTTTGCCGGCCAGCTCTCTCAGCAGGTACTGCTGTGACATAGTGTCCCCATGAATGACAGCACCCTGAGCCAATCACGCACAATCAGAGAAGATCAATGACACCCTCGCTCTAATTTCTCTGTCTGCCTCTCCACCACAGAAAGCACTGAGCGAAGGATTGAACAGCTGCATTAGGAAGCTGCTTTACTCTACAAAAATGTAGCTAAACAACAATGCAATGGGAAAACGACCACATATTGGTATTACATCAAGCTATTTTTGTATTAAATTAAATTGTTTGCTTACTGATATGATATATTGTTGTGATATGAAATAACAGAATAGCATGCAACATATCCTCAATATTGGTGTTACTGAGCTGTCTGTTTGTCCTTGCTGTCTGTTTGTTACTGAGCTGTCTGTTTGTTACTGAGCTGTCTGTTTGTCCTTGCTGTCTGTTTGTTACTGAGCTGTCTGTTTGTTACTGAGCTGTCTGTTACTGAGCTGTCTGTTTGTTACTGAGCTGTCTGTTACTGTTTGTTTGTTACTGAGCTGTCTGTTTGTCCTTGCTGTCTGTTTGTTACTGAGCTGTCTGTTTGTCCTTGCTGTCTGTTTGTTACTGAGCTGTCTGTTTGTTACTGAGCTGTCTGTTTGTCCTTGCTGTCTGTTTGTTACTGAGCTGTCTGTTTGTTACTGAGCTGTCTGTTTGTTACTGAGCTGTCTGTTTGTTACTGAGCTGTCTGTTTGTTACTGAGCTGTCTGTTTGTCCTGCTGTCTGTTTGTTACTGAGCTGTCTGTTTGTCCTTGCTGTCTGTTTGTTACTGAGCTGTCTGTTTGTCCTTGCTGTCTGTTTGTTACTGAGCTGTCTGTTTGTCCTTGCTGTCTGTTTGTTACTGAGCTGTCTGTTTGTCCTTGCTGTCTGTTTGTTACTGAGCTGTCTGTTTGTCCTTGCTGTCTGTTTGTTACTGAGCTGTCTGTTTGTCCTTGCTGTCTGTTTGTTACTGAGCTGTCTGTTTGTTACTGAGCTGTCTGTTTGTTACTGAGCTGTCTGTTTGTTACTGAGCTGTCTGTTTGTTACTGAGCTGTCTGTTTGTCCTTGCTGTCTGTTTGTTACTGAGCTGTCTGTTTGTTACTGAGCTGTCTGTTTGTTACTGAGCTGTCTGTTTGTTACTGAGCTGTCTGTTTGTTACTGAGCTGTCTGTTTGTCCTTGCTGTCTGTTTGTTACTGAGCTGTCTGTTTGTCCTTGCTGTCTGTTTGTTACTGAGCTGTCTGTTTGTCCTTGCTGTCTGTTTGTTACTGAGCTGTCTGTTTGTCCTTGCTGTCTGTTTGTTACTGAGCTGTCTGTTTGTCCTTGCTGTCTGTTTGTTACTGAGCTGTCTGTTTGTCCTTGCTGTCTGTTTGTTACTGAGCTGTCTGTTTGTCCTTGCTGTCTGTTTGTTACTGAGCTGTCTGTTTGTTACTGAGCTGTCTGTTTGTTACTGAGCTGTCTGTTTGTCCTTTGTCTGTTTGTTACTGGCTGTCTGTTTGTTACTGAGCTGTCTGTTTGTTACTGAGCTGTCTGTTTGTCCTTGCTGTCTGTTTGTTACTGTGTCTGTTTGTTACTGATGTCTGTTTGTCCTTGCTGTCTGTTTGTTACTGAGCTGTCTGTTTGTTACTGAGCTGTCTGTTTGTTACTGAGCTGTCTGTTTGTTACTGAGCTGTCTGTTTGTTACTGAGCTGTCTGTTTGTCCTTGCTGTCTGTTTGTTACATGTCTGTTTGTCCTTGCTGTCTGTTTGTTACTGAGCTGTCTGTTTGTCCTTGCTGTCTGTTTGTTACTGAGCTGTCTGTTTGTCCTTGCTGTCTGTTTGTTACTGCCTGTCTGTTTGTCCTTGCTGTCGTTTGTTACTGCTGTCTGTTTGTCCTTGCTGTCTGTTTGTTACTGATGTCTGTTTGTCCTTGCTGTCTGTTTGTTACTGAGCTGTCTGTTTGTTACTGAGCTGTCTGTTTGTTACTGAGCTGTCTGTTTGTCCTTGCTGTCTGTTTGTTACTGTGTCTGTTTGTTACTGAGCTGTCTGTTTGTTACTGAGCTGTCTGTTTGTCCTTGCTGTCTGTTTGTTACTGCTGTCTGTTTGTTACTCTGTCTGTTTGTCCTTGCTGTCTGTTTGTTATGAGCTGTCTGTTTGTTACTGTGTCTGTTTGTTACTGAGCTGTCTGTTTGTTACTGCTGTCTGTTTGTTACTGAGCTGTCTGTTTGTCCTTGCTGTCTGTTTGTTACTGAGCTGTCTGTTTGTCCTTGCTGTCTGTTTGTTACTGAGCTGTCTGTTTGTCCTTGCTGTCTGTTTGTTACTGAGCTGTCTGTTTGTCCTTGCTGTCTGTTTGTTACTGAGCTGTCTGTTTGTCCTTGCTGTCTGTTTGTTACTGAGCTGTCTGTTTGTCCTTGCTGTCTGTTTGTTACTGAGCTGTGTTGATGAGTAGGTCAGTCTCTCAGCTTGCAGCCATGTTGCTTCTCTTCTTTCATAATGCTTTCTTACCTTTTCTTTCCTTGAACTGCCTCCTCTCCATTAGTTAATGTGCAGTCCTGTGGAACGTTCTGGTTACTGCCTCCTGTCCATTAGTTAATATGCAGTCCTGTGGAACGTTCTGGTTACTGCCTGGTCTCCATTAGTTAATATGCAGTCCTGTGGAACGTTCTGGTTACTACCTCCTCTCCATTAGTTAATATGCAGTCCTGTGGAACGTTCTGGTTACTGCCTCCTCTCCATTAGTTAATATGCAGTCCTGTGGAACGTTCTGGTTACTGCCTCCTCTCCATTAGTTCATATGCAGTCCTGTGGAACGTTCTGGTTACTACCTCCTCACCATTAGTTAATATGCAGTCCTGTGGAACGTTCTGGTTACTGCCTCCTCTCCATTAGTTAATATGCAGTCCTGAGGAACGTTCTGGTTACTGCCTCCTCTCCATTAGTTCATGTGCAGTCCTGTGGAACGTTCTGGTTACTGCCTCCTCTCCATTAGTTAATATGCAGTCCTGTGGAACGTTCTGGTTACTGCCTCCTCTCCATTAGTTAATATGCAGTCCTGTGGAACGTTCTGGTTACTGCCTGCTCTCCATTAGTTAATATGCAGTCCTGTGGAACGTTCTGGTTACTGCCTCCTCTCCATTAGTTAATATGCAGTCCTGTGGAACGTTCTGGTTACTGCCTCCTCTCCATTAGTTAATATGCAGTCCTGTGGAACGTTCTGGTTACTGCCTGCTCTCCAATAGTTCATGTGCAGTCCTGTGGAACGTTCTGGTTACTGCCTGCTCTCCATTAGTTAATATGCAGTCCTGTGGAACGTTCTGGTTACTGCCTCCTCTCCATTAGTTAATATGCAGTCCTGTGGAACGTTCTGGTTACTGCCTCCTCTCCATTAGTTAATATGCAGTCCTGTGGAACGTTCTGGTTACTGCCTCCTCTCCATTAGTTAATATGCAGTCCTGTGGAACGTTCTGGTTACTGCCTCCTCTCCATTAGTTAATATGCAGTCCTGTGGAACGTTCTGGTTACTGCCTCCTCTCCATTAGTTAATGTGCAGTCCTGTGGAACGTTCTGGTTACTGCCTCCTCTCCATTAGTTAATGTGCAGTCCTGTGGAACGTTCTGGTTACTGCCTCCTCTCCATTAGTTAATATGCAGTCCTGTGGAACGTTCTGGTTACTGCCTCCTCTCCATTAGTTAATATGCAGTCCTGTGGAACGTTCTGGTTACTGCCTGCTCTCCATTAGTTCATGTGCAGTCCTGTGGAACGTTCTGGTTACTGCCTCCTCTCCATTAGTTAATATGCAGTCCTGTGGAACGTTCTGGTTACTGCCTTCTCTCCATTAGTTCATGTGCAGTCCTGTGGAACGTTCTGGTTACTGCCTCCTCTCCATTAGTTAATATGCAGTCCTGTGGAACGTTCTGGTTACTGCCTCCTCTCCATTAGTTAATATGCAGTCCTGTGGAACGTTCTGGTTACTGCCTCCTCTCCATTAGTTAATATGCAGTCCTGTGGAACGTTCTGGTTACTGCCTCCTCTCCATTAGTTAATATGCAGTCCTGTGGAACGTTCTGGTTACTACCTCCTCTCCATTAGTTAATATGCAGTCCTGTGGAACGTTCTGGTTACTGCCTCCTCTCCATTAGTTAATATGCAGTCCTGTGGAACGTTCTGGTTACTGCCTGCTCTCCATTAGTTAATATGCAGTCCTGTGGAACGTTCTGGTTACTGCCTCCTCACCATTAGTTAATGTGCAGTCCTGTGGAACGTTCTGGTTACTGCCTCCTCTCCATTAGTTAATATGCAGTCCTGTGGAACGTTCTGGTTACTGCCTCCTCTCCATTAGTTAATATGCAGTCCTGTGGAACGTTCTGGTTACTGCCTGCTCTCCATTAGTTCATGTGCAGTCCTGTGGAACGTTCTGGTTACTGCCTCCTCTCCATTAGTTAATATGCAGTCCTGTGGAACGTTCTGGTTACTGCCTCCTCTCCATTAGTTAATGTGCAGTCCTGTGGAACGTTCTGGTTACTGCTTCCTCTCCATTAGTTAATATGCAGTCCTGTGGAACGTTCTGGTTACTGCCTCCTGTCCATTAGTTAATATGCAGTCCTGTGGAACGTTCTGGTTACTGCCTCCTCTCCATTAGTTAATATGCAGTCCTGTGGAACGTTCTGGTTACTGCCTCCTCTCCATTAGTTAATATGCAGTCCTGTGGAACGTTCTGGTTACTGCCTCCTCTCCATTAGTTAATATGCAGTCCTGTGGAACGTTCTGGTTACTGCCTCCTCTCCATTAGTTAATATGCAGTCCTGTGGAACGTTCTGGTTACTGCCTCCTCTCCATTAGTTAATATGCAGTCCTGTGGAACGTTCTGGTTACTGCCTCCTCTCCATTAGTTAATATGCAGTCCTGTGGAACGTTCTGGTTACTGCCTCCTCTCCATTAGTTAATATGCAGTCCTGTGGAACGTTCTGGTTACTGCCTCCTCTCCATTAGTTAATGTGCAGTCCTGTGGAACGTTCTGGTTACTGCCTCCTCTCTATTAGTTAATATGCAGTCCTGTGGAACGTTCTGGTTACTGCCTCCTGTCCATTAGTTAATATGCAGTCCTGTGGAACGTTCTGGTTACTGCCTCCTCTCCATTAGTTAATATGCAGTCCTGTGGAACGTTCTGGTTACTGCCTCCTCTCTATTAGTTAATATGCAGTCCTGTGGAACGTTCTGGTTACTGCTTCCTCTCCATTAGTTAATGTGCAGTCCTGTGGAACGTTCTGGTTACTGCCTCCTCTCCATTAGTTAATATGCAGTCCTGTGGAACGTTCTGGTTACTGCCTGCTCTCCATTAGTTAATGTGCAGTCCTGTGGAACGTTCTGGTTACTGCCTCCTCTCCATTAGTTAATATGCAGTCCTGTGGAACGTTCTGGTTACTGCCTCCTCTCTATTAGTTAATATGCAGTCCTGTGGAACGTTCTGGTTACTGCCTCCTCTCCATTAGTTAATATGCAGTCCTGTGGAATGTTCTGGTTACTGCCTGCTCTCCATTAGTTAATATGCAGTCCTGTGGAACGTTCTGGTTACTGCCTCCTCTCCATTAGTTAATATGCAGTCCTGTGGAACGTTCTGGTTACTGCCTCCTCACCATTAGTTAATATGCAGTCCTGTGAAACGTTCTGGTTACTACCTCCTCTCCATTAGTTAATGTGCAGTCCTGTGGAACGTTCTGGTTACTGCCTCCTCTCCATTAGTTAATATGCAGTCCTGTGGAACGTTCTGGTTACTGCCTCCTCTCCATTAGTTAATATGCAGTCCTGTGGAACGTTCTGGTTACTGCCTCCTCTCCATTAGTTAATATGCAGTCCTGTGGAACGTTCTGGTTACTACCTCCTCTCCATTAGTTAATATGCAGTCCTGTGGAACGTTCTGGTTACTGCCTCCTCTCCATTAGTTAATATGCAGTCCTGTGGAACGTTCTGGTTACTGCCTGCTCTCCATTAGTTAATATGCAGTCCTGTGGAACGTTCTGGTTACTGCCTCCTCTCCATTAGTTAATATGCAGTCCTGTGGAACGTTCTGGTTACTGCCTCCTCTCCATTAGTTAATATGCAGTCCTGTGGAACGTTCTGGTTACTGCCTCCTCACCATTAGTTCATGTGCAGTCCTGTGGAACGTTCTGGTTACTGCCTCCTCTCCATTAGTTAATATGCAGTCCTGTGGAACGTTCTGGTTACTGCCTCCTCTCCATTAGTTAATATGCAGTCCTGTGGAACGTTCTGGTTACTGCCTGCTCTCCATTAGTTCATGTGCAGTCCTGTGGAACGTTCTGGTTACTGCCTCCTCTCCATTAGTTAATATGCAGTCCTGTGGAACGTTCTGGTTACTGCCTCCTCTCCATTAGTTAATATGCAGTCCTGTGGAACGTTCTGGTTACTGCCTCCTCTCCATTAGTTAATATGCAGTCCTGTGGAACGTTCTGGTTACTGCCTGCTCTCCATTAGTTCATGTGCAGTCCTGTGGAACGTTCTGGTTACTGCCTCCTCTCCATTAGTTAATATGCAGTCCTGTGGAACGTTCTGGTTACTGCCTCCTCTCCATTAGTTAATGTGCAGTCCTGTGGAACGTTCTGGTTACTGCTTCCTCTCCATTAGTTAATATGCAGTCCTGTGGAACGTTGTGGTTACTGCCTCCTGTCCATTAGTTAATATGCAGTCCTGTGGAACGTTCTGGTTACTGCCTCCTCTCCATTAGTTAATATGCAGTCCTGTGGAACGTTCTGGTTACTGCCTCCTCTCCATTAGTTAATATGCAGTCCTGTGGAACGTTCTGGTTACTGCTTCCTCTCCATTAGTTAATATGCAGTCCTGTGGAACGTTCTGGTTACTGCCTCCTCTCTATTAGTTAATATGCAGTCCTGTGGAACGTTCTGGTTACTGCCTCCTCTCCAT
The DNA here is from genome assembly GCF_023373465.1 of Oncorhynchus keta. Taxonomy (NCBI): domain Eukaryota; kingdom Metazoa; phylum Chordata; class Actinopteri; order Salmoniformes; family Salmonidae; genus Oncorhynchus; species Oncorhynchus keta. Next base: position 97,171,341 of record NC_068421.1, on the reverse strand, counting down.
TAGTTAATATGCAGTCCTGTGGAACGTTCTGGTTACTGCCTCCTCTCCATTAGTTAATATGCAGTCCTGTGGAACGTTCTGGTTACTGCCTCCTCTCCATTAGTTAATATGCAGTCCTGTGGAACGTTCTGGTTACTGCCTCCTCTCCATTAGTTAATATGCAGTCCTGTGGAACGTTCTGGTTACTGCCTCCTCTCTATTAGTTAATATGCAGTCCTGTGGAACGTTCTGGTTACTGCCTCCTGTCCATTAGTTAATATGCAGTCCTGTGGAACGTTCTGGTTACTGCCTCCTCTCCATTAGTTAATATGCAGTCCTGTGGAACGTTCTGGTTACTGCCTCCTCTCCATTAGTTAATATGCAGTCCTGTGGAACGTTCTGGTTACTGCTTCCTCTCCATTAGTTAATGTGCAGTCCTGTGGAACGTTCTGGTTACTGCCTCCTCTCCATTAGTTAATATGCAGTCCTGTGGAACGTTCTGGTTACTGCCTGCTCTCCATTAGTTAATGTGCAGTCCTGTGGCACGTTCTGGTTACTGCCTCCTCTCCATTAGTTAATATGCAGTCCTGTGGAACGTTCTGGTTACTGCCTCCTCTCTATTAGTTAATATGCAGTCCTGTGGAACGTTCTGGTTACTGCCTCCTCTCCATTAGTTAATATGCAGTCCTGTGGAATGTTCTGGTTACTGCCTGCTCTCCATTAGTTAATATGCAGTCCTGTGGAACGTTCTGGTTACTGCCTCCTCTCCATTAGTTAATATGCAGTCCTGTGGAACGTTCTGGTTACTGCCTCCTCACCATTAGTTAATATGCAGTCCTGTGAAACGTTCTGGTTACTACCTCCTCTCCATTAGTTAATGTGCAGTCCTGTGGAACGTTCTGGTTACTGCCTCCTCTCCATTAGTTAATATGCAGTCCTGTGGAACGTTCTGGTTACTGCCTCCTCTCCATTAGTTAATATGCAGTCCTGTGGAACGTTCTGGTTACTGCCTCCTCTCCATTAGTTAATATGCAGTCCTGTGGAACGTTCTGGTTACTACCTCCTCTCCATTAGTTAATATGCAGTCCTGTGGAACGTTCTGGTTACTGCCTCCTCTCCATTAGTTAATATGCAGTCCTGTGGAACGTTCTGGTTACTGCCTGCTCTCCATTAGTTAATATGCCCTGTGGAACGTTCTGGTTACTGCCTCCTCTCCATTAGTTAATATGCAGTCCTGTGGAACGTTCTGGTTACTGCCTCCTCTCCATTAGTTAATATGCAGTCCTGTGGAACGTTCTGGTTACTGCCTCCTCTCCATTAGTTAATATGCAGTCCTGTGGAACGTTCTGGTTACTGCCTCCTCTCCATTAGTTAATATGCAGTCCTGTGGAACGTTCTGGTTACTGCCTCCTCTCCATTAGTTAATATGCAGTCCTGTGGAACGTTCTGGTTACTGCCTGCTCTCCATTAGTTAATATGCAGTCCTGTGGAACGTTCTGGTTACTGCCTCCTCTCCATTAGTTAATATGCAGTCCTGTGGAACGTTCTGGTTACTGCCTCCTCTCCATTAGTTAATATGCAGTCCTGTGGAACGTTCTGGTTACTGCTTCCTCTCCATTAGTTAATATGCAGTCCTGTGGAACGTTCTGGTTACTGCCTCCTCTCCATTAGTTAATATGCAGTCCTGTGGAACGTTCTGGTTACTGCCTCCTCTCCATTAGTTAATATGCAGTCCTGTGGAACGTTCTGGTTACTGCCTCCTCTCCATTAGTTAATATGCAGTCCTGTGGAACGTTCTGGTTACTGCCTCCTCTCCATTAGTTAATATGCAGTCCTGTGGAACGTTCTGGTTACTGCCTCCTCTCCATTAGTTAATATGCAGTCCTGTGGAACGTTCTGGTTACTGCCTCCTCTCCATTAGTTAATATGCAGTCCTGTGGAACGTTCTGGTTACTGCCTCCTCTCCATTAGTTAATATGCAGTCCTGTGGAACGTTCTGGTTACTGCCTCCTCTCCATTAGTTAATGTGCAGTCCTGTGGAACGTTCTGGTTACTGCCTCCTCTCCATTAGTTAATATGCAGTCCTGTGGAACGTTCTGGTTACTGCCTCCTCTCCATTAGTTAATATGCAGTCCTGTGGAACGTTCTGGTTACTGCCTCCTCTCCATTAGTTAATATGCAGTCCTGTGGAACGTTCTGGTTACTGCCTCCTCTCTATTAGTTAATATGCAGTCCTGTGGAACGTTCTGTTAATGTTCCTGTGGAACGTTCTGGTTACTGCCTCCTCTCCATTAGTTAATATGCAGTCCTGTGGAACGTTCTGGTTACTGCCTCCTCTCCATTAGTTAATATGCAGTCCTGTGGAACGTTCTGGTTACTGCCTCCTCTCCATTAGTTAATATGCAGTCCTGTGGAACGTTCTGGTTACTGCCTCCTCTCCATTAGTTAATATGCAGTCCTGTGGAACGTTCTGGTTACGTTCTGGTTACTGCCTCCTCTCCATTAGTTAATATGCAGTCCTGTGGAACGTTCTGGTTACTGCCTCCTCTCCATTAGTTAATATGCAGTCCTGTGGAACGTTCTGGTTACTGCCTGCTCTCCATTAGTTAATATGCAGTCCTGTGGAACGTTCTGGTTACTGCCTCCTCTCCATTAGTTAATATGCAGTCCTGTGGAACGTTCTGGTTACTGCCTCCTCTCCATTAGTTAATATGCAGTCCTGTGGAACGTTCTGGTTACTGCCTCCTCTCCATTAGTTAATATGCAGTCCTGTGGAACGTTCTGGTTACTGCCTCCTCTCCATTAGTTAATATGCAGTCCTGTGGAACGTTCTGGTTACTGCCTCCTCTCCATTAGTTAATATGCAGTCCTGAGGAACGTTCTGGTTACTGCCTCCTCTCCATTAGTTAATATGCAGTCCTGTGGAACGTTCTGGTTACTGCCTCCTCTCCATTAGTTAATATGCAGTCCTGTGGAACGTTCTGGTTACTGCCTCCTCTCCATTAGTTAATATGCAGTCCTGTGGAACGTTCTGGTTACTGCCTCCTCTCCATTAGTTAATATGCAGTCCTGTGGAACGTTCTGGTTACTGCCTCCTCTCCATTAGTTAATATGCAGTCCTGTGGAACGTTCTGGTTACTGCCTCCTCTCTATTAGTTAATATGCAGTCCTGTGGAACGTTCTGGTTACTGCCTCCTCTCCATTAGTTAATATGCAGTCCTGTGGAACGTTCTGGTTACTGCCTCCTCTCCATTAGTTAATATGCAGTCCTGTGGAACGTTCTGGTTACTGCCTCCTCTCCATTAGTTAATATGCAGTCCTGTGGAGCGTTCTGGTTACTGCCTCCTCTCCATTCTGGTTAATATTCATGTGCAGTCCTGTGGAACGTTCTGGTTACTGCCTCCTCTCTATTAGTTCATATGCAGTCCTGTGGAACGTTCTGGTTACTGCCTCCTCTCTATTAGTTAATGTGCAGTCCTGTGGAACGTTCTGGTTACTGCCTCCTCTCTATTAGTTAATATGCAGTCCTGTGGAACGTTCTGGTTACTGCCTCCTCTCCATTAGTTAATATGCAGTCCTGTGGAACGTTCTGGTTACTGCCTCCTCTCCATTAGTTAATGTGCAGTCCTGTGGAACGTTCTGGTTACTGCCTCCTCTCCATTAGTTAATATGCAGTCCTGTGGAACGTTCTGGTTACTGCCTCCTCTCCATTAGTTAATATGCAGTCCTGTGGAACGTTCTGGTTACTGCCTCCTCTCCATTAGTTAATATGCAGTCCTGTGGAACGTTCTGGTTACTGCCTCCTCTCCATTAGTTAATATGCAGTCCTGTGGAACGTTCTGGTTACTGCCTCCTCTCTATTAGTTAATATGCAGTCCTGTGGAACGTTCTGGTTACTGCCTCCTCTCCATTAGTTAATGTGCAGTCCTGTGGAACGTTCTGGTTACTGCCTCCTCTCCATTAGTTAATATGCAGTCCTGTGGAACGTTCTGGTTACTGCTCTCTCTATTAGTTATGTGCAGTCCTGTGGAACGTTCTGGTTACTGCCTCCTCTCCATTAGTTAATATGCAGTCCTGTGGAACGTTCTGGTTACTGCCTCCTCTCCATTAGTTAATATGCAGTCCTGTGGAACGTTCTGGTTACTGCCTCCTCTCCATTAGTTAATATGCAGTCCTGTGGAACGTTCTGGTTACTGCCTCCTCTCCATTAGTTAATGTGCAGTCCTGTGGAACGTTCTGGTTACTGCCTCCTCTCCATTAGTTAATATGCAGTCCTGTGGAACGTTCTGGTTACTGCCTCCTCTCCATTAGTTAATATGCAGTCCTGTGGAACGTTCTGGTTACTGCCTTCTTAATATGCAGTCCTGTGGACGTTCTGCTGCCTCCTCTCCATTAGTTAATATGCAGTCCTGTGGAACGTTCTGGTTACTGCCTCCTCTCCATTAGTTAATATGCAGTCCTGTGGAACGTTCTGGTTACTGCCTCCTCTCCATTAGTTAATATGCAGTCCTGTGGAACGTTCTGGTTACTGCCTCCTCTCCATTAGTTAATATGCAGTCCTGTGGAACGTTCTGGTTACTGCCTCCTCTCCATTAGTTAATATGCAGTCCTGTGGAACGTTCTGGTTACTGCCTCCTCTCCATTAGTTAATATGCAGTCCTGTGGAACGTTCTGGTTACTGCCTCCTCTCCATTAGTTAATATGCAGTCCTGTGGAACGTTCTGTGGAACGTTCTGGTTACTGCCTCCTCTCCATTAGTTAATATGCAGTCCTGTGGAACGTTCTGGTTACTGCCTCTCTCCATTAGTTAATATGCAGTCCTGTGGAACGTTCTGGTTACTGCCTCTCTCCATTAGTTAATATGCAGTCCTGTGGAACGTTCTGGTTACTGCCTCCTCTCCATTAGTTAATATGCAGTCCTGTGGAACGTTCTGGTTACTGCCTCCTCTCCATTAGTTAATGTGCAGTCCTGTGGAACGTTCTGGTTACTGCCTCCTCTCCATTAGTTAATATGCAGTCCTGTGGAACGTTCTGGTTACTGCCTCCTCTCCATTAGTTAATATGCAGTCCTGTGGAACGTTCTGGTTACGTTCTGTTAATATTCCTGTGGAACTGCCTCCTCTCCATTAGTTAATGTGCAGTCCTGTGGAACGTTCTGGTTACTGCCTCCTGTCCATTAGTTAATATGCAGTCCTGTGGAACGTTCTGGTTACTGCCTCCTCTCCATTAGTTAATATGCAGTCCTGTGGAACGTTCTGGTTACTACCTCCTCTCCATTAGTTAATATGCAGTCCTGTGGAACGTTCTGGTTACTGCCTCCTCTCCATTAGTTAATATGCAGTCCTGTGGAACGTTCTGGTTACTGCCTCCTCTCCATTAGTTAATATGCAGTCCTGTGGAACGTTCTGGTTACTGCCTCCTCTCCATTAGTTAATATGCAGTCCTGTGGAACGTTCTGGTTACTGCCTCCTCTCCATTAGTTAATATGCAGTCCTGTGGAACGTTCTGGTTACTGCCTCCTCTCCATTAGTTAATATGCAGTCCTGTGGAACGTTCTGGTTACTGCCTCCTCTCCATTAGTTAATATGCAGTCCTGTGGAACGTTCTGGTTACTGCCTCCTCTCCATTAGTTAATATGCAGTCCTGAGGAACGTTCTGGTTACTGCCTCCTCTCCATTAGTTAATATGCAGTCCTGAGGAACGTTCTGGTTACTGCCTCCTCTCCATTAGTTAATATGCAGTCCTGTGGAACGTTCTGGTTACTGCCTGCTCTCCATTAGTTAATATGCAGTCCTGTGGAACGTTCTGGTTACTGCCTCCTCTCCATTAGTTAATATGCAGTCCTGTGGAACGTTCTGGTTACTGCCTCCTCTCCATTAGTTAATATGCAGTCCTGTGGAACGTTCTGGTTACTGCCTCCTCTCTATTAGTTAATATGCAGTCCTGTGGAACGTTCTGGTTACTGCCTCCTCTCTATTAGTTAATATGCAGTCCTGTGGAACGTTCTGGTTACTGCCTCCTCTCCATTAGTTAATATGCAGTCCTGTGGAACGTTCTGGTTACTGCCTCCTCTCCATTAGTTAATATGCATCCTGTGGAGTTCTGGTTACTGCTCTCTCCATTAGTTAATATGAACGTTCTGGTTACTGCCTCCTCTCCATTAGTTAATATGCAGTCCTGTGGAACGTTCTGGTTACTGCCTCCTCTCCATTAGTTAATATGCAGTCCTGTGGAACGTTCTGGTTACTGCCTCCTCTCCATTAGTTAATATGCAGTCCTGTGGAACGTTCTGGTTACTGCCTCCTCTCCATTAGTTAATATGCAGTCCTGTGGAACGTTCTGGTTACTGCCTCCTCTCCATTAGTTAATATGCAGTCCTGTGGAACGTTCTGGTTACTGCCTCCTCTCTATTAGTTAATATGCAGTCCTGTGGAACGTTCTGGTTACTGCCTCCTCTCCATTAGTTAATGTGCAGTCCTGTGGAACGTTCTGGTTACTGCCTCCTCTCCATTAGTTAATATGCAGTCCTGTGGAACGTTCTGGTTACTGCCTCCTCTCCATTAGTTAATATGCAGTCCTGTGGAACGTTCTGGTTACTGCCTCCTCTCCATTAGTTAATGTTAATGCAGTCCTGTGGAGCGTTCTGTTACCTCCTCTCCATTAGTTAATGTGCTGGAACGTTCTTACTGCCTCCTCTCTATTAGTTAATGTGCAGTCCTGTGGAACGTTCTGGTTACTGCCTCCTCTCTATTAGTTCATGTGCAGTCCTGTGGAACGTTCTGGTTACTGCCTCCTCTCCATTAGTTAATGTGCAGTCCTGTGGAACGTTCTGGTTACTGCCTCCTCTCTATTAGTTAATGTGCAGTCCTGTGGAACGTTCTGGTTACTGCCTCCTCTCCATTAGTTAATATGCAGTCCTGTGGAACGTTCTGGTTACTGCCTCCTCTCTATTAGTTAATGTGCAGTCCTGTGGAACGTTCTGGTTACTGCCTGCTCTCCATTAGTTAATATGCAGTCCTGTGGAACGTTCTGGTTACTGCCTCCTCTCCATTAGTTAATATGCAGTCCTGTGGAACGTTCTGGTTACTGCCTCCTCTCCATTAGTTAATATGCAGTCCTGTGGAACGTTCTGGTTACTGCTCTCCTCTCCATTACTGCCTCCTCTCCAGTTATTAGTTAATATGCAGTCCTGTGGAACGTTCTGGTTACTGCCTCCTCTCCATTAGTTAATATGCAGTCCTGTGGAACGTTCTGGTTACTGCCTCCTCTCCATTAGTTAATATGCAGTCCTGTGGAACGTTCTGGTTACTGCCTCCTCTCCATTAGTTAATATGCAGTCCTGTGGAACGTTCTGGTTACTGCCTCCTCTCTATTAGTTAATATGCAGTCCTGTGGAACGTTCGTTCTGGTTACTCCTGCGTTCCTCTCTCTCTATTAGTTAATATGCAGTCCTGTGGAACGTTCTGGTTACTGCCTCCTCTCCATTAGTTAATATGCAGTCCTGTGGAACGTTCTGGTTACTGCTTCCTCTCCATTAGTTAATATGCAGTCCTGTGGAACGTTCTGGTTACTGCCTCCTGTCTATTAGTTAATATGCAGTCCTGTGGAACGTTCTGGTTACTGCCTCCTCTCTATTAGTTAATATGCAGTCCTGTGGAACGTTCTGGTTACTGCTTCCTCTCTATTAGTTAATATGCAGTCCTGAGGAACGTTCTGGTTACTGCCTGCTCTCCATTAGTTAATATGCAGTCCTGTGGAACGTTCTGGTTACTGCCTCCTCTCCATTAGTTAATATGCAGTCCTGAGGAACATTATAGTGAAGATAAAGTAGTACACAGCGTTGTACAAGATCTTCAGTTTCTTGGCAATTTCTCTCATGGAAAAGCCTTCATTTCTCAAAACAAGAATAGACTGATGAGTTTCAGAAAAAAAATATTTGTTTCTGGCCATTTTGAGCCTGTAATTGAACCCACAAATGCTGATGCTCCAGACACTCTAAAGTCTAAAGAAGGCCAGTTTTATTCCTTCTTTAATAATCAGAATAACATTTTTCAGCTGTGCTAGCATAATTGCAAAATCAATTAGCCTTTTAAAATGATAAACTTGGATTAACTAACACAACGTGCAATTGGAACACAGGAGTGATGGTTGCTGATAATGGGCTTCTGTAGATATTCCATTTGAAACAATCTGCCGTTTCTAACTACAATGGTCATTTACAACATTAACAAGGTCTACACTGTATTTCTGATCAATTTGATGTTATTTTAGTAGACCGAAAATGTGCTTTTCTTTCAAAAACAACAACATTTTTAAGTGTCCCCAAACTTTTGAACGGTTAAGCCCCACCCTCTTCAACATATATCTTCAATATATATCAACTAATTGGTGAGGGCACTAGAACAGTCTGCAGCACCCGGCCTCACCCTACTAGAATCTGAAGTCAAATGTCTACTGTTTGTTGATGATCAGGTACTTCTGTCACCAACCAAGGAGGGCCTACAGCAGCACCTAGATATTCGGCACAGATTCTGTCAGACCTGGGCCCTGACAGTAAAACTCAGTAAGACAAAAATAATGTTTTTTTCTAAAATTATCCAGTTGCCAGGACCACAAAAACAAATTCAATCTACACACCGTTGCCCTAGAGCACACAAAACTATGAATACCAAAACATCAGAGCCACAGGTAACTTCCACAAAGCTGTGAACGATCTGAGAGACAAGGCAAGAAGTGCCTTCTATGCCATCACTACGAACATAAAATTCGACATACCAATGAGGATCTGGCAAAAAAATAGTTGAATCAGTTGTATAACTCAATACCCTTTATGGTTGTGAGGTTTTGGGGTCTGCTCACCAACCAAGAATTGACTAAATGGGACAAACTCCAAATTGAGACTCTGCACGCAGAATTCTGCAAAAATATCCTCAGTTTACAACGTAAAACACCAAATAATGCATGCAGAGCAGAATTAGGCCAATACCTGTTAATGATCAAAATCCAGAAAAGAGACGTTAAATTCTACAACCACCTAAAAGGAAGTGATTCCCAAACCTTCCATAACAAAGCCATCACCTACAGAGAGATGAACCTGGAGAAGAGTCCCTCCCCTAAGCAAGCTGGTCCTGGGGCTCTGTTCACAAACACAAACAGACCCCAACAGAGCCCCAGGACAGCAGCACAATTGGACCCAACCAAACCATGAGTAAACAAAAAGATAGTTACTTGACACATTGTAAAGAATTTTCCTAAATAACAGAGCAAACTAAAATGCTATTTCGCCCTAAACAGAGAGTACACAGTGACCCAATATTAAGGAACGCTTTGACTACAGACCCAGCTTGGACTGTATATACAGACTCAGTGATCATAGCCTTGCTATTGAGAGATGCTGCCGTAGGCAGACATGGCTCTCAAGAGAAGACAGGCTATGTGCTCACTGCCCACAAAATGAGGTGGAAACTGATCTGCACTTCCTAACCTCCTGCCAAATGTATGACCATATTAGAGACATTTATTTCCCCCAGATTATACAGATCCACAAAGAATTCTAAAACAAACCTGATTTTGATAAACTCCCATATCTACTGGGTGAAATACCACAGTGTGCCATCACAGCAGCAAGATGTGTGACCTGTTGCCACAAGAAAAGGGCAACCAGTGAAGAACAAACACCATTGTAAATACAACCCATATTTATGCTTATTTATTTTCCCTTTTGTACTTTAACTATTTGCACATTGTTACAACATTGTATATTTACGTAATATGACATTTGACATGTCTTTTATTCTTTTGTAACTTCTGTGAGTGTAATGTTTACTGTTAATTATTATTATTTTATTGTTTACTTCACTTTTGTTTATCTATTTCACTTGCTTTGGCAATGTAACCTATGTTTCCCATGCCAATAAAGCCCTTTGAATTGAGATATATGAGAAGAGAGAAGGAGAGATATGTAGAGAGGGAGTGAGTAAGAGAGGGAGGTATAGAGAGAGGGACAGAGAGAGAGAGAGAGAGAGGGGGACAGAGAGAAAGAGAGATGGACAGAGAGAGAGGGAGGTATAGAGAGAGAGAGACAGAGAGAGAGCGACAGAGAGAGAGAGGGACAGAGAGAAAGAGGGATGGACAGAGAGAGAGGGAGGTATAGAGAGAGACAGAGAGAGAGGGACAGAGAGAGAGGGATAGAGAGAGGGACAGAGAGAGAGGGAGGTATATAGAGAGGGACAGAGTGAGAGAGGGATAGAGAGAGAGGGATAGAGAGAGGGAGGTATAGAGAGAGGGAGATATAGAGAGAGGGAGGTATAGAGAGAGGGACAGAGAGAGAGGGAGGTATAGAGAGAGGGACAGAGAGAGAGGGGGAATAGAGAGAGGGACAGAGAGAGAGGGACAGAGAGAGAGGGAGGTATAGAGAGAGGGACAGAGAGAGAGGGAGGTATAGAGAGAGGGACAGAGAGAGAGGGAGGTATAGAGAGAGGGACAGAGAGAGAGGGGGAATAGAGAGAGGGACAGAGAGAGAGGGACAGAGAGAGAGGGAGGTATAGAGAGAGGGAGATATAGAGAGAGGGAGGTATAGCGAGAGGGAGGTATAGAGAGAGGGACAGAGAGAGAGAGGGACAGAGAGAGAGGGAGGTATAGAGAGAGGGACAGAGAGAGAGAGGGACAGAGAGAGAGAGAGGGACAGAGAGAGAGAGGGAGTTATAGAGAGAGGGACAGAGAGAGAGGGAGGTATAGAGAGGGACAGAGAGAGAGGGGGAATAGAGAGAGGGACAGAGAGAGAGGGAGGTATAGAGAGAGGGACAGAGAGAGAGGGGGAATAGAGAGACAGAGAGAAAGAAAGGGCGTGAGAGGGATAAATAGAGAGGGAGAGGGAGGGAGATGGGGGAGAGGGAGTGAGATGAGGGAGATGGGAGAGAGAGAGGGAGATGGGGGAGAGAGAGGGAGATGGGGGAGAGAGAGGGAGATGTGGGGAGAGAGAGAGGGAGATGAGGGAGTTGGGGGAGAGAGGGAGATGAGGAAGATGGGGGGGGAGGGAGTGAGATGAGGGAGTTGGGGGAGAGAGAGGGAGATGAGAAGAGATGAGGGAGTTGGGGGAGAGAGAGGGAGATGAGGGAGTTGGGGGGAGAGAGGGAGAGGAGAGTTGGGGGAGGAGGGAGATGAGGGAGAGAGAGGAGTTGGGGGAGAGAGAGGGAGATGAGGGAGAGAGGGGGAGGGAGTTGGGGGAGAGAGGGAGAGGGGGAGATGAGGGAGATGGGGAGAGAGAGGGAGATGGGGGAGAGAGAGGGGGAGTTGGGGAGAGATGAGGGAGAGAGAGGGAGTTGGGGGAGAGAGAGGGAGATGAGGGAGAGAGAGGGAGTTGGGGGAGAGGGAGATGAGGGAGAGAGAGAGGGAGTTGGGGAGGAGAGAGATGAGGAGAGGGAGTTGGGGGAGAGAGAAGGGAGAGATGAGGGAGAGAGAGGGAGTTGGGGGAGAGAGAGGGAGATGAGGGAGAGAGAGGGAGTTGGGGGAGAGAGAGGGGGGAGATGAGGGAGAGAGGGGAGTTGGGGGAGAGAGAGGGAGATGAGGGAGAGAGAGGGAGTTGGGGGAGAGAGAGGGAGATGAGGGAGAGAGAGGGAGTTGGGGGAGAGAGAGGGAGATGAGGGAGAGAGGGGGAGTTGGGGGAGAGAGAGGGAGATGAGGGAGAGAGAGGGAGTTGGGGGAGAGAGAGGGAGATGAGGGAGAGAGAGGGAGTTGAGGGAGATGAGGGAGAGAGAGGGAGATGGGGGAGAGAGAGGGAGATGTGGGGAGAGAGAGGGAGATGGGGAGAGAGAGAGAGAACAGAGTGTATGGGAGGTAGAGATCGTAAATTAGCAGTTTTTTTTATATATGAAGGAATATATGAGAGCAGTCTGGGAAGGGAAGGTCTGGCAGATGTACAGTTTTAGGAAACAGTCTGGGGAGAACAGTCTGGGGAAGGAAGGTCTGGGAGGTGAAGAGACTGTTTCCTGCATATAAAACAGTCTGGGGAGGGAACGTCTGGGAGATGAAGAGAGAGTTTTAAATGCAAGAAACAGTCTAGAGAGGTGTCTAGAGAGTGATGGTGTCTTTCCCCGTCAATAACATAATGGGCTCTATTTGAACAAACCTAACGCTGTCGGTAGTGCTATATAGATCTGGGGTTGTGTCAGCAGCCGTTATTATGAGCGGAATGGATTTGTCTGTGGCACCTAGTCCTGGTCCGTTGAGGATTGGTACTATATTAAATAGCATAGGCTTCATTAACAAGTGATAGCAACGGTAAACACATTTTTCCTCAATATTGTTTTTGGAGTGTTGACAGTCAACATTCTTGTAATTGACTTCAACGAGTATAGGTCTGTTATGCCTCACTTCTCTAATATAAAGTACCAGCCTCCAGGGAATTGTATCGTGTGTGTGTGTGTGTGTGTGTGTGTGTGTGTGTGTGTGTGTGTGTGTGTGTGTGTGTGTGTGTGTGTGTGTGTGTGTGTGTGTGTGTGTGTGTGTGTGTGTGTGTGTGTGTGTGTGTGTGTGTGTGTGTGTGTGTGTGTGTGTGTGTGTGTGTGTGTGTGTGTGTGTGTGTGTGTGTGATGCACGTTGTCAATGAGACAGATATGTCCTAGCACTACTGTTGATATGGTGTTATAGGACTGAATCATTTGAAGAGCGTGTTTGGGAGGAGCATGTTTTTTGGTTACAGGACCAGAGGCGCTCTTTAGAAATGGGGATGGATATAAGCCAAATGGAGTATGAATTGCAGGTAGGCCTATGTCTACTGAGAATAATGCAGACACCTCACCAGTATACCATTTAGAAACCTGTTATGGATAGGCTCCTTTGCTGAAGCACGATTCTCTGGATCTTCCTGGGTCTGTAGCTGTATCTTACCATTCTCTGGGTCTTCCTGGGTCTAGGGCTGTATCTTACCATTCTCTGGGTCTTCCTGGGTCTAGGGCTGTAACTTACCATTCTCTGGGTCTTCCTGGGTCTGTAGCTGTATCTTACCATTCTCTGGGTCTTCCTGGGTCTGTCGCTGTATCTTACCATTCTCTGGGTCTTCCTGGGTCTGTAGCTGTATCTTACCATTCTCTGGGTCTAGGGCTGTATCTTACCATTCTCTGGGTCTTCCTGGGTCTAGGGCTGTATCTTACCATTTTCTGGGTCTTCCTGGGTCTAGGGCTGTATCTTACCATTCTCTGGGTCTTCCTGGGTCTGTAGCTGTATCTTACCATTCTCTGGGTCTTCCTGGGTCTGTCGCTGTATCTTACCATTCTCTGGGTCTTCCTGGATCTGTATCTTACCATTCTCTGGGTCTTCCTGGGTCTGTCGCTGTATCTTACCATTCTCTGGGTCTTCCTGGGTCTAGGGCTGTATCTTACCATTCTCTGGGTCTTCCTGGGTCTGTCGCTGTATCTTACCATTCTCTGGGTCTTCCTGGGCCTGTAGCTGTATCTTACCATTCTCTGGGTCTTCCTGGGTCTAGGGCTGTATCTTACCATTCTCTGGGTCTTCCTGGGTCTAGGGCTGTATCTTACCATTCTCTGGGTCTTCCTGGGTCTGTATCTTACCATTCTCTGGGTCTTCCTGGGTCTGTCGCTGTATCTTACCATTATCTGGGTCTTCCTGGGTCTGTAGCTGTATCTTACCATTCTCTGGGTCTAGGGCTGTATCTTACCATTCTCTGGGTCTTCCTGGGTCTAGGGCTGTATCTTACCATTCTCTGGGTCTTCCTGGATCTAGGGCTGTATCTTACCATTCTCTGGGTCTTCCTGGGTCTGTCGCTGTATCTTACCATTCTCTGGGTCTTACTGGATCTGTAGCTGTATCTTACCATTCTCTGGGTCTTCCTGGGTCTGTCGCTGTATCTTACCATTCTCTGGGTCTTCCTGAGTCTGTCGCTGTATCTTCCCATTCTCTGGGTCTTCCTGGGTCTAGGGCTGTATCTTACCATTCTCTGGGTCTGTATCTTACCATTCTCTGGGTCTTCCTGGGCTGTATCTTACCATTCTCTGGGTCTTCCTGGGTCTAGGGCTGTATCTTACCATTCTCTGGGTCTTCCTGGGTCTAGGGCTGTATCTTACCATTCTATGGGTCTAAATCTTACCATTCTCTGGGTCTTCCTGGGCCTGTAGCTGTATTTACCATTCTCTGGGTCTTCCTGGGTCTAAAGCTGTATCTTACCATTCTCTGTCTTCCTGTGTGCATCTTACCATTCTCTGGTCTTCCTGGGTCTAGGGCTGTATCTTACCATTCTCTGGTCTTCTGGGTCCCTGGGTCTTAGGGTCGGTCTGCCACCATTCTCTGCTTCCTACCAACTGGGCTCCATTCTCTGGGGTCTAGGGCTGTATCTTACCATTCTCTGGGTCTTCCTGGGTCTGTCGCTGTATCTTACCATTCTCTGGGTCTTCCTGGGCCTGTACCATTCTCTGGGTCTTCCTGGGTCTGTCGCTGTATCTTACCATTATCTGGGTCTTCCTGGGCCTGTAGCTGTATCTTACCATTCTCTGGGTCTGTCGCTGTATCTTACCATTCTCTGGGTCTTCCTGGGTATGTAGCTGTATCTTACCATTCTCTGGGTCTTCCTGGGTCTAGGGCTGTATCTTACAATTCTCTGGGTCTTCCTGGGTCTAGGGCTGTATCTTATAATACTCTGGGTCTTCCTGGGTCTAGGACTGTATCTTACCATTCTCTGGGTCTTCCTGGGCCTGTAGCTGTATCTTACCATTCTCTGGGTCTTCCTGGGTCTAGGGCTGTATCTTACCATTCTCTGGGTCTTCCTGGGCCTGTAGCTGTATCTTACCATTCTCTGGGTCTTCCTGGGTCTAGGGCTGTATCTTACCATTCTCTGGGTCTTCCTGGGTCTGTCGCTGTATCTTACCATTCTCTGGGTCTTCCTGGATCTGTAGCTGTATCTTAACATTCTCTGGGTCTAGGGCTGTATCTTACCATTCTCTGGGTCTTTCTGGGTCTAGGGCTGTATCTTACCATTCTCTGGGTCTTCCTGGGTATAGGGCTGTATCTTACCATTCTTTGGGTCTTCCTGGGTCTGTCGCTGTATCTTACCATTATCTGGGTCTTCCTGGGCCTGTAGCTGTATCTTACCATTCTCTGGGTCTGTCGCTGTATCTTACCATTCTCTGGGTCTTCCTGGGTTTGTAGCTGTATCTTACCATTCTCTGGGTCTTCCTGGGTCTAGGGCTGTATCTTATAATACTCTGGGTCTTCCTGGGTCTAGGACTGTATCTTACCATTCTCTGGGTCTTCCTGGGTATGTAGCTGTATCTTACCATTCTCTGGGTCTTCCTGGGTCTAGGGCTGTATCTTACAATTCTCTGGGTCTTCCTGGGTCTAGGGCTGTATCTTATAATACTCTGGGTCTTCCTGGGTCTAGGACTGTATCTTACCATTCTCTGGGTCTTCCTGGGCCTGTAGCTGTATCTTACCATTCTCTGGGTCTTCCTGGGTCTAGGGCTGTATCTTACCATTCTCTGGGTCTTCCTGGGCCTGTAGCTGTATCTTACCATTCTCTGGGTCTTCCTGGGTCTAGGGCTGTATCTTACCATTCTCTGGGTCTTCCTGGGTCTGTCGCTGTATCTTACCATTCTCTGGGTCTTCCTGGATCTGTAGCTGTATCTTAACATTCTCTGGGTCTAGGGCTGTATCTTACCATTCTCTGGGTCTTCCTGGGTCTAGGGCTGTATCTTACCATTCTCTGGGTCTTCCTGGGTATAGGGCTGTATCTTACCATTCTCTGGGTCTTCCTGGGTCTGTCGCTGTATCTTACCATTATCTGGGTCTTCCTGGGTCTGTAGCTGTATCTTACCATTCTCTGGGTCTGTCGCTGTATCTTACCATTCTCTGGGTCTTCCTGGGTATGTAGCTGTATCTTACCATTCTCTGGGTCTTCCTGGGTCTAGGGCTGTATCTTATAATACTCTGGGTCTTCCTGGGTCTAGGACTGTATCTTACCATTCTCTGGGTCTTCCTGGGCCTGTAGCTGTATCTTACCATTCTCTCGGTCTTCCTGGGTCTAGGGCTGTATCTTACAATTCTCTGGGTCTTCCTGGGTCTAGGGCTGTATCTTATAATTCTCTGGGTCTTCGTGGGTCTAGGGCTGTATCTTACCATTATCTGGGTCTTCCTTGGTCTGTAGCTGTATCTTACCATTATCTGGGTCTTCCTGGGTCTGTAGCTGTATCTTACCATTCTCTGGGTCTTCCTGGGTCTGTAGCTGTATCTTACCATTCTCTGGGTCTTCCTCGGTCTGTAGCTGTATCTTACCATTCTCTGGGTCTTCCTGGGTCTGTAGCTGTATCTTACCATTCTCTGGGTCTTCCTGGGTCTGTAGCTGTATCTTACCATTCTCTGGGTCTTCCTGTGTCTGTAGTTGTATCTTACCATTCTCTGGGTCTAGGGCTGTATCTTACCATTCTCTGGGTCTTCCTGGGTATGTAGCTGTATCTTACCATTCTCTGGGTCTTCCTGGGTCTAGGGCTGTATCTTACCATTCTCTGGGTCTAGGGCTGTATCTTACCATTCTCTGGGTCTTCGGCTGTATCTTACCATTCTCTGGGTCTGCGGCTGTATCTTACCATTCTCTGGGTCTTCCTGGGTCTCGGGTTCTATCTTACCATTCTCCAGGTAGTACAATCAAGACAAAACAAATGGAAAAAACATGTAGATCGGTGGAGGCTAGAAAGCCAGTGACGTCGATCACCGAACACCGCCCGAACAAGTAGAGGCACCAACTTCGGTGGAAGTCATGACAAAACTAAAAATTGTTACAGGAAAATAAATATTCCTAAATAAAAGTGAAGTATGTCATCTCTCGTTCCGTATAGCATAGAGGGGTTTTAAATCCACAATAATTACAGAGCTCTATAAAATTATGTAAAAGCCTATAGATAAAAAGAGTATGTCTGCTCACTGTTTTTCTGCTGACACACTTTTAATAGGATTATCGGTAGTTTTGACTATTGGCGAAAGGATTGGGCATCACAAAAAACAAACTGAGGAGGGGAGGATATACTTGGTTTTTAATCAAATGAAACAAAATAGGACGCTTTGTGTCTGGATAGACGGTGCTTCTGCTGTCAAAATCCATGCCATCACCAACCGTTAAGACCAGCTGTCAACTGGTCTTAAATATCCCTACCAGCACATACTGAAACTGGTACTTTGGCACATGGTTTTAGGGACACACATCAGATATTGCCACCCCTCCCACCTCAGCGCAAGCAAGCTCATATAAGATAGTACCAGGATCGATAATTTACCTAAGGTTTGAAAGTAGAAACCAGCGTGTGTTTGCTCTAGCTTAACGGCAGCTGAAAAAACATCCAATATGTCTGGACAGATAAGATAGTGTACTGAAAGATAGTGTACTGACAGATAGATAGTGTACTGAAAGATAGTGTACTGACAGATAAGATAGTGTACTGAAAGATAGTGTACTGACAGATAGTGTACTGACAGATAGTGTACTGAAAGATAGTGTACTGAAAGATAGTGTACTGAAAGATAGTGTACTGACAGATAGTGTACTGAAAGATAGTGTAAAGATGAAAGAAGATAGTGTACTGGATAGTGTCCTGAAAGATAGTGTACTGAAAGATAGTGTACTGAAAGATAGTGTACTGAAAGATAGTGTACTGAAAGATAGTGTACTGAAAGATAGTGTACTGAAAGATAGTGTACTGAAATATAGTGTACTGAAAGATAGTGTACTGAAAGATAGTGTACTGAAAGATAGTGTACTGAAAGATAGTGTACTGAAAGATAGTGTACTGAAAGATAGTGTACTGAAAGATAGTGTACTGAAAGATAGTGTACTGAAAGATAGTGTACTGGAAGATAGTGTACTGAAAGATAGTGTACTGAAAGATAGTGTACTGACAGATAGTGTACTGAAAGATAGTGTACTAAAAGATAGTGTACTGACAGATAATGTACTGAAAGATGGTGTACTGGTAAGATACTGTACTGAAAGATAGTGTACTGAAAAATAGTGTACTGGTAAGATACTGTATTGAAAGATAGTGTACTGGTAAGATACTGTATTGAAAGATAGTGTACTGAAAGATAGTGTACTGAAAAATAGTGTACTGGTAAGATGGTGTACTGGTAAGATGCTCTACTGAAAGAAACTGTATTGAAAGGCTGTGGAGAAAGTGGGTGTTGAATTTACAGTACAGCAACCAGAAACAGAACTGAAACATCTCTTTCCTATCCAGGGATAACCACGGTGTTGACCATGACCACTCTGAGCACAGTGGCAAGGACGTCACTTCCCAGGGTTTCCTACGTGACGGCCATGGACCTCTTCGTCACTGTGTGTTTCCTGTTTGTGTTCGCTGCGTTGATGGAGTATGCCACACTCAACTACTATTCATACGGTGCCAGCCCAAGACCCAGACCACGGAACACCCAGAGAATGGTAAGATAGAGCCCTAGACCCAGGAAGGCCCAGAGAATGGTAAGATAGAGCCCGAGACCCAGGAAGGCCCAGAGAATGGTAAGATAGAGCCCTAGACCCAGGAAGGCCCAGAGAATGGTAAGATACACCCACAGCCCGAGACCCAGGAAGACCCAGATAATGGTAAGATAGAGCCCGAGACCCAGGAAGGCCCAGAGAATGGTAAGATACACCCACAGCCTGAGACCCAGGAAGGCCCAGAGAATGGTAAGATACACCCACAGCCCGAGACCCAGGAAGACCCAGAGAATGGTAAGATATAGCCCTAGACCCAGGAAGACCCAGAGAATGGTAAGATAGAGCCCTAGACCCAGGAAGACCCAGAGAATGGTAAGATACAGCTACAGGCCGAGACCCAGGAAGGCCCAGAGAATGGTAAGATACAGCTACAGGCCGAGACCCAGGAAGGCCCAGAGAATGGTAAGATTTAGCCCTAGACCCAGGAAGACCCAGAGAATGGTAAGATAGAGCCCTAGACCCAGGAGACCCAGGAAGACCCAGAGAATGGTAAGATACAGCTACAGGCCGAGACCCAGGAAGGCCCAGAGAATGGTAAGATACAGCTACAGGCCGAGACCCAGGAAGGCCCAGAGAATGGTAAGATAGAGCCCGAGACCCAGGAAAACATGTGTGACTGCAGTGAAAACCTTTGTTTATATAAATGTATGGTTAATTGTGTCCCACATACAGCTCTGCCCCTTTTAAGTTACAGTATACTTATGTATTAGTAATATTACAATGATAAGGTTAAAACTATATATTAGTCTGAGCCCTCCCTCCTTCATTATTAATACTATATATTAGTCAGAGCCCCCCTCCTTCATTATTAATACTATATATTAGTCAGAGCCCCCCTCCTTCATTATTAATACTATATATTAGTCAGAGCCTGGTCTGCCCTCCCTCCTTCATTATTAATACTATATATTAGTCAGAGCCCTCCCTCCTTCATTATTAATACTATATATTAGTCAGAGCCTGGTCTGCCCTCCCTCCTTCATTATTAATACTATATATTAGTCAGAGCCCCCCTCCTTCATTATTAATACTATATATTAGTCAGAGCCCCCCTCCTTCATTATTAATACTATATATTAGTCAGAGCCCCCCTCCTTCATTATTAATACTATATATTAGTCAGAGCCTGGTCTGCCCTCCCTCCTTCATTATTAATACTATATATTAGTCAGAGCCCCCCTCCTTCATTATTAATACTATATATTAGTCAGAGCCTGGTCTGCCCTCCCTCCTTCATTATTAATACTATATATTAGTCAGAGGCCTCCCTCCTTCATTATTAATACTATATATTAGTCAGAGCCCCCCTCCTTCATTACTAATACTATATATTAGTCAGAGCCTGGTCCTCCCTCCTTCATTATTAATACTATATATTAGTCAGAGCCCTCCTCCTTCATTAATAATACTATATATATTAGTCAGAGCCCTCCCTCCTTCATTACTAATACTATATATTAGTCAGAGCCCTCCCTCCTTCATTACTAATACTATATATTAGTCAGAGCCTGGTCTGCCCTCCCTCCTTTATTATTAATACTCTATATTAGTCAGAGCCCTCCTCATTCATTATTAATATTATATATTAGTCAGAGCCTGGTCTGCCCTCCCTCCTTCATTATTAATACTCTATATTAGTCAGAGCCCTCCTCCTTCATTATTAATACTATATATTAGTCAGAGCCCTCCCTCCTTCATTACTAATACTATATATTAGTCAGAGCCCTCCCTCCTTCATTATTAATACTCTATATTAGTCAGAGCCCTCCTCCTTCATTATTAATACTATATATTAGTCAGAGCCCCCCTCCTTCATTACTAATACTATATATTAGTCAGAGCCCCCCTCCTTCATTATTAATACTATATATTAGTCAGAGCCCCCCTCCTTCATTATTAATACTATATATTAGTCAGAGCCTGGTCCTCCCTCCCTTCTTCATTATTAATACTATATATTAGTCAGAGCCCTCCCTCCTTCATTACTAATACTATATATTAGTCAGAGCCCCCCTCCATTATTAATACTATATATTAGTCAGAGCCTGGTCCTCCCTCCCTCCTTCATTATTAATACTATATATATATATATGAAAAGGTTATTTTAGGAACCTCTGCGGTATATTTTTACATTTGTACAGTGGCCTTCTAAAGTTACCTAAATTATTTATTTCTCCGTTTCTTTCTTGTAACCACTTTGATTGACTGTGTTCTAACAGAGGCTCTGTTATGTTACTGGACATCTTTGGGCTGTTTTAGGGTGTTACTAGACATCTTTGAGCTGTTTTAGGGTGTTGCTGGACATCTCTGAGCTGTTTTAGTGTGTTGCTGAACATCTCTGAAGCTGTTTTAGGGTGTTACTGGACATCTCTGAAGCTGTTTTAGGGTGTTACTGGACATCTCTGAAGCTATTTTAGGGTGTTGCTGGACATCTCTGAAGCTGTTTTAGTGTGTTGCTGGACATCTCTGAAGCTGTTTTAGGGTGTTACTGGACATCTCTGAAGCTGTTTTAGGGTGTTACTGGACATCTCTGAAGCTGTTTTAGGGTGTTGCTGGACATCTCTGAAGCTGTTTTAGGGTGTTGCTGGACATCTCTGAAGCTGTTTTAGGGTGTTACTGGACATCTCTGAGCTGTTTTAGGGTGTTGCTGGACATCTCTGAAGCTGTTTTAGGGTGTTACTGGACATCTCTGAAGCTGTTTTAGGGTGTTGCTGGACATCTCTGAAGCTGTTTTAGGGTGTTGCTGGACATCTCTGAAGCTGTTTTAGTGTGTTGCTGGACATCTCTGATGCTGTTTTAGGGTGTTACTAGACATCTCTGAGCTGTTTTAGTGTGTTGCTGGACATCTCTGATGCTGTTTTAGGGTGTTACTAGACATCTCTGAGCTGTTTTAGGGTGTTACTGGACATCTCTGAAGCTGTTTTAGTGTGTTGCTGGACATCTCTGAAGCTGTTTTAGTGTGTTGCTGGACATCTCTGAGCTGTTTTAGTGTGTTGCTGGACATCTCTGAAGCTGTTTTAGGGTGTTACTGGACATCTCTGAGCTGTTTTAGGGTGTTACTGGACATCTCTGAGCTGTTTTAGTGTGTTGCTGGACATCTCTGAGCTGTTTTAGGGTGTTACTGGACATCTCTGAGCTGTTTTAGTGTGTTGCTGGACATCTCTGAGCTGTTTTAGGGTGTTACTAGACATCTCTGAAGCTGTTTTAGGGTGTTGCTGGACATCTCTGAAGCTGTTTTAGTGTGTTGCTGGACATCTCTGAAGCTGTTTTAGTGTGTTACTGGACATCTCTGAGCTGTTTTAGGGTGTTACTAGACATCTCTGACGCTGTTTTAGGGTGTTGTTGGACATCTCTGAGCTGTTTTAGGGTGTTGCTGGACATCTCTGAGCTGTTTAGGGTGTTGCTGGACATCTCTGAGCTGTTTTAGGGTGTTGCTGGACATCTCTGATGCTGTTTTAGGGTGTTACTGGACATCTCTGAAGCTGTTTTAGGGTGTTGCTGGACATCTCTGAAGCTGTTTTAGGGTGTTACTGGACATCTCAGCTCTGTCTGATATTGACAGGGTCTGTGTTGCTGCTCAGCTCTGTCTGATATTGATAGGGTCTGTGTTGCTGCTCAGCTCTGTCTCATATTGATAGGGTCTGTGTTGCTGCTCAGCTCTGTCTCATATTGATAGGATCTGTGTTGCTGCTCAGCTCTGTCTGATATTGATAGGATCTGTGTTGCTGCTCAGCTCTGTCTGATATTGACAGGGTCTGTGTTGCTGCTGAGCTCTGTCTGATATTGATAGGGTCTGTGTTGCTGCTCAGCTCTGTCTGATATTGATAGGTGTATGTGATATGCCCTCCTCTTAAAGCCTGTGAATGAGGTCAGAGATTTGGAGACCTGGTCTCTATCCCAAATAAAACCCTATTCCTTAGGGTTACTACTTTTGACCAGAGCCCTATGGGTTTCTCTAAGGGTTTCCCTATGAGCCCTATGGGTTTCCCTATGAGCCCTATGGGTTTCTCTATGGGTTTCCCTATGAGCCCTATGGGTTTCCTTTTGAGCCCTGTGGGTTTCTCTATGGGTTTCCCTATGAGCCCTATGGGTTCCTCTATGGGTTTCCCTATGAGCCCTATGGGTTCCTCTATGGGTTTCCTTTTGAGCCCTATGGGTTTCTCTATGGGTTTCCCTATGAGCCCTATGGGTTCCTCTATGGGTTTCCCTATGAGCCCTATGGGTTTCTCTATGAGCCCTATAGGTTTCTCTAAGGGTTTCCCTATGAGCCCTATGGGTTTCCCTATGAGCCCTATGGGTTTCTCTAAGGGTTTCCCTATGAGCCCTATGGGTTCCTCTATGGGTTTCTCTATGAGCCCTATGGGTTTCTCTATGAGCCCTATGGGTTTCTCTATGGGTTTCCCTATGAGCCCTATGGGTTCCTCTATGGGTTTCCCTATGAGCCCTATGGGTTCCTCTATGGGTTTCCCTATTAGCCCTATGGGTTCCTCTATGGGTTTCCCTATGAGCCCTATGGGTTTCTCTATGAGCCCTATGGGTTTCTTTAAGGGTTTCCCTATGAGCCCTATGGGTTTCCCTATGAGCCCTATGGGTTTCTCTATGGGTTTCTCTATGGGTTTCTCTATGGGTCTCCCTATGAGCCCTATGGGTTTCTCTATGGGTTTCTCTATGGGTTTCCCTATGAGCCCTATGGGTTTCTCTATGGGTTTCTCTATGGGTTTCTCTATGGGTTTCCCTATGAGCCCTATGGGTTTCTCTATGGGTTTCTCTATGGGTTTCTCTGTGGGTCTCCCTATGAGCCCTATGGGTTCCCCTATGAGCCCGATGGGTTTCTCTATGAGCCCTATGGGTTTCTCTATGGGTTTCCCTATGAGCCCTATGGGTTTCCCTATGAGCCCTATGGGTTTCTCTATGGGTTTCCCTATGAGCCCTTGGGTTTCCTCCCTATGGGTTTCCTATGAGCCCTATGGGTTCCTCTATGGGTTTCCCTATGAGCCCTATGGGTTTCCTATGAGCCCTATGGGTTTCCCCCTATGAGCCCTATGGGTTTCTGAGCCCTATGGGTTTCCTAAGGGTTTCCCTATGAGCCCTATGGGTTCCTCTATGGGTTTCCTATGAGCCCTATGGGTTTCTCTCCTATGAGCCCTATGGGTTTCTCTATGGGTTTCCCTATGAGCCCTATGGGTTCCTCTATGAGCCCTATGGGTTTCCTATGAGCCCTATGGGTTTCTCTATGGGTTTCCCTATGAGCCCTATGGGTTTCTCTATGGGTTTCCCTATGAGCCCTATGGGTTTCCTCTATGGGTTTCCCTAGAGCCCTATGGGTTTCCTCTATGAGCCCTATGGGTTTCTCTATGGGTTTCCTATGGGTTCCTCTATGGGTTTCCCTATGAGCCCTATGGGTTTCTCTATGGGTTTCTCTATGGGTTTCTCTATGGGTTTCCCTATGAGCCCTATGGGTTTCTCTATGGGTTTCTCTATGGGTTTCTCTATGGGTTTCCCTATGAGCCCTATGGGTTTCTCTATGGGTTTCTCTATGGGTTTCTCTATGGGTTTCCCTATGAGCCCTATGGGTTTCTCTATGAGCCCTATGGGTTTCTCTATGGGTTTCTCTATGGGTTTCTCTGTGGGTCTCCCTATGAGCCCTATGGGTTCCTCTATGGGTTTCCCTATGAGCCCTATGGGTTTCTCTAAGGGTTTCCCTATGAGCCCGATGGGTTTCTCCCTATGGGTTTCTCTTTCTCTATGGGTTTCTCTGTGGGTCTCCTATGAGCCCTATGGGTTTCTCTATGGGTTTCCCTATGGGTTTCCTATGGGTTTCCTCTATGGGCCTCTATGGGTTTCTCTATGGGTTTCCCTATGAGGTTTCTCTATGGGTTTCTCTATGGGTTTCCCTGTGGGTCTGAGGGTTTCTATATGGGTTTCCTATGGGTTTCTATGAGCCCCTTGGGTTTCCTATGAGCCCTCTATGGGTTTCCCTATGGGAGCCTCTATGGGTTTCTCTGAGGGTTTCCCCTATGAGCCCTATGGGTTTCCCTATGAGCCCTATGGGTTTCTCTATGGGTTTCTCTATGGGTTTCCCTATGAGCCCTATGGGTTTCTCTATGAGCCCTATGGGTTTCTCTATGGGTTTCTCTATGGCCCTATGGGTTCCCTATCTATGGGTTTCTCTATGGGTTTCTCTATGGGTTTCCCTATGAGCCCTATGGGTTTCTCTATGGGTTTCTATGAGCCCTATGGGTTTCTCTCCCCTATGGGCCCTATGGGTTTCCCTATGGGGGTTTCTCTATGGGGGTTTCTCTATGGGTTTCCCTATGAGCCCTATGGGTTTCTCTATGGGTTTCCCTATGAGCCCTATGGGTTTCCCTCTATGGGTTTCCCTATGAGCCCTATGGGTTTCTCTATGGGTTTCTCTATGGGTCTCCCTATGAGCCCTATGGGTTCCTCTATGGGTTTCCCTATGAGCCCTATGGGTTTCTCTATGGGTTTCCCTATGAGCCCGATGGGTTTCTCTAAGGGTTTCTCTATGAGCCCTATGGGTTTCTCTATGGGTTTCCCTATGAGCCCTATGGGTTTCTCTAAGGGTTTCCCTATGAGCCCTATGGGTTCCTCTATGGGTTTCCCTATGAGCCCTTTTTCTCTAAGGGTTTCCCTATGAGCCCTATGGGTTCCTCTATGGGTTTCCCTATGAGCCCTATGGGTTCCTCTATGGGTTTCCCTATGAGCCCTATGGGTTTCTCTATGGGTTTCCCTATGAGCCCTATGGGTTCCTCTATGGGTTTCCCTATGAGCCCTATGGGTTTCTCTATGGGTTTCCCTATGAGCCCTATGGGTTCCTCTATGGGTTTCCCTATGAGCCCTATGGGTTCCTCTATGGGTTTCCCTATGAGCCCTATGGGTTCCTCTAAGGGTTTCCCTATGAGCCCTATGGGTTTCTCTATGGGTTTCCCTATGAGCCCTATGGGTTCCTCTATGGGTTTCCCTATGAGCCCTATGGGTTTCTCTAAGGGTTTCCCTATGAGCCCTATGGGTTTCTCTAAGGGTTTCCCTATGAGCCCTATGGGTTCCTCTATGGGTTTCTCTATGAGCCCTATGGGTTTCCTCTATGGGTTTCTCCATGAGCCCTATGGGTTTCTCTAGGGTTTCCCTATGAGCCCTATGGGTTTCTCTAAGGGTTTCCTATGGGCCCTATGGGTTTCCCTATGAGCCCTATGGGTTTCTCTATGGGTTTCTCTATGGGTTTCCCTATGGGTGGGTTTCTCTATGGGTTTCTCTATGGGTTTCTCTAAGGGTTTCCCTATGGCCCTATTTTCTCTATGGGTTTCTCTATGGGTTTCTCTATGGGTTTCTCTATGGGTTTTCTCTAAGGGTTTCCCTATGAGCCCTATGGGTTTCTCTATGGGTTTCCCTATGGGTTTCTCTAGGGTTTCCTATGGCCCTATGGGTTTCTCTATGGGTTTCCCTATGAGCCCTATGAGTTTCTCTATGGGTTTCCTATGAGTTTCTCTATGGGTTTCCCTATGGGTTTCTCTATGAGCCCTATGGTTTCCCTATGGGTTTCTCTATGGGTTTCTCTATGGGTTTCCCTATGAGCCCTATGGGTTTCTCTATGGGTTTCCCTATGAGCCCTATTCCTCTCTGGGTTTCTCTATGGGTTTCCTCCCTATGGGTTTCTCTGTGAGCCCTATGGGTTTCCCTATGAGTTTCTCTATGGGTTTCCCTATGAGCCCGATGGGTTTCTCTATTTCCCTATGAGGGTTCCTCCCTATGGGTTTCCTCTATGGGTTTCTCTATGGGTTTCCCTATGAGCCCTATGGGTTTCTCTATGGGTTTCCCTCTATGGGTTTCCCTATGGGTTTCCTATGGGTTTCTCTATGAGCCCTATGGGTTTCTCTATGGGTTTCCCTATGGGTTTCCCTATGGGTTTCTCTATGGGTTTCCCTATGAGACCTATGGGTTTCTCTCTATGGGTTTCTCTATGGGTTTCTCTATGGGTTTCCCTATGAGCCTATGGGTTTCTCTATGGGTTTCTCCCTATGGGTTTCTCTATGGGTTTCCCTATGAGCCTATGGGTTTCCCTATCCCTATGGGTTTCTCTATGGGTTTCTATGGGTTTCCCTATGGCCCTATGTTTCTATGAGCCCTATGGGTTTCTCTATGAGGGTTTCCCTATGGGTTTCCTCCCTATGGGTTTCTCTATGGGTTTCTCTATGGGTTTCTCTATGGGTTTCCTATGAGTTCCTATGAGCCCTATGGGTTTCTCTATGGGTTTCCCTATGAGCCCTATGGGTTTCCCTCCCTATGGGTTTCTCTATGGCCCTATGAGCCCTATGGGTTCCCTATGAGTTTCTCTATGGGTTTCTCTATGGGTTTCCCTATGAGCCCTATGGGTTTCTCTATGGGTTTCCCTATGGGTTTCCCTCTATGGGTTTCTCTATGAGCCCTATGGGTTTCTCTATGGGTTTCCCTATGAGCCCTATGGCCCTCTATATGGTTTCTCCCTATATGGGTTTCCCTATGAGCCCTATGGGTTTCTCTATGGGTTTTTATGGGTTTCCCTATGAGCCCTATGGGTTTCTCTATGGGTTTCCCTATGGGTTTCTATGGGTTTCTATGGGTTTCCCTATGAGCCCTATGGGTTTCTCTATGTTTCTCTATGGGTTTCCCTATGAGCCCTATGGGGGTTTCCCTATGAGCCCTATGGGTTTCTCTATGGGCCCTATGGGTTTCTCTATGGGTTTCCCTATGAGCCCTATGGGTTTCTCTATGGGTTTCCTGAGCTATGGGTTTCTCTATGGGTTTCCCTATGGGTTTCCCTCTGAGCCCTATGGGTTTCTATGGGTTTCCCTATGGGTTTCCCCCTATGAGCCCTATGGGTTTCTCTATGGGTTTCCCTATGAGCCCTATGGGTTTCCTATGAGCCCTATGGGTTTCCTCTATGAGCCCTATGGGTTTCCCTATGAGCTCTATGGGTTTCCCTATGAGCCCTATGAGCCCTATGGGTTTCCCTATGAGCCCTATGGGTTTCCCTATGAGCCCTATGGGTTTCTCTATGGGTTTCTCTATGGGTTCCTCTATGGGTTTCCTATGAGCCCTATGGGTTTCTCTATGGGTTTCCCTATGAGCCCTATGGGTTTCCCTATGAGCTCTATGGGTTTCTCTAGCCCTATGGGTTTCCCTATGGGTTTCCCTATGAGCCCTATGGGTTTCCCTATGGGTTTCTCTATGGGTTTCCCTATGGGTTCCTATGGGTTTCTCTATGGGTTTCCCTCCCTATGGGTTCCTCTATTTTCCCTATGAGCCCTATGGGTTCCTCTATGGGTTTCCCTATGAGCCCTATGGGTTTCTCTATGGGTTTCCCTATGAGCCCTTTGGGTTCCTCTATGGGTTTCCCTATGAGCCCTATGGGTTCCTCTATGGGTTTCCCTATGGGTTCCCTATGGGTTTCCCTCCCTATGGGTTCCTCTATGGGTTTCCCTATGGGGTTCCTCTATGGGTTTCCCTATGAGCCCTATGGGTTCCTCTATGGGTTTCCCTATGAGCCCTATGGGTTCCTCTAAGGGTTTCCCTATGAGCCCTATGGGTTTCTCTAAGGGTTTCCCTATGAGCCCTATGGGTTCCTCTATGGGTTTCCCTATGAGCCCTATGGGTTTCTCTAAGGGTTTCCCTATGAGCCCGATGGGTTTCTCTAAGGGTTTCCCTATGAGCCCTATGGGTTCCTCTATGGGTTTCTCTATGAGCCCTATGGGTTCCTCTATGGGTTTCTCCATGAGCCCTATGGGTTTCTCTAAGGGTTTCCCTATGAGCCCTATGGGTTTCTCTAAGGGTTTCCCTATGAGCCCTATGGGTTTCCCTATGAGCCCTATGGGTTTCTCTATGGGTTTCTCTATGGGTTTCTCTAAGGGTTTCCCTATGAGACCGATGGGTTTCTCTATGGGTTTCTCTATGGGTTTCTCTAAGGGTTTCCCTATGAGACCGATGGGTTTCTCTATGGGTTTCTCTATGGGTTTCTCTAAGGGTTTCCCTATGAGACCGATGGGTTTCTCTATGGGTTTCTCTATGGGTTTCTCTAAGGGTTTCCCTATGAGACCGATGGGTTTCTCTAAGGGTTTCCCTATGAGCCCTATGGGTTTCTCTATGGGTTTCTCTATGGGTTTCTCTATGGCTTTCCCTATGAGCCCTATGGGTTTCTCTATGGCTTTCCATATGAGCCCTATGAGTTTCTCTATGAGCCCTATGAGTTTCTCTATGGGTTTCCCTATGAGCCCGATGGGTTTCTCAATGAGCCCTATGAGTTTCTCTATGGGTTTCCCTATGAGCCCTATGAGTTTCTCTATGGGTTTCCCTATGAGCCCTATGAGTTTCTCTATGGGTTCCTCTATGGGTTTCTCTATGGGTTTCCCTATGGGTTTCCCTATGAGCCCTATGAGTTTCTCTGTGGG
The DNA here is from genome assembly GCF_023373465.1 of Oncorhynchus keta. Classification (NCBI taxonomy): domain Eukaryota; kingdom Metazoa; phylum Chordata; class Actinopteri; order Salmoniformes; family Salmonidae; genus Oncorhynchus; species Oncorhynchus keta. Next base: position 97,142,427 of record NC_068421.1, on the reverse strand, counting down.
TTTCTCTATGGGTTCCTCTATGGGTTTCTCTATGGGTTTCTCTATGGGTTTCCCTATGAGTCCTATGGGTTTCCCTATGAGCCCCTCTATGGGTTTCCCTATGAGTCCTATGAGTTTCTCTGTGGGTTTCTCTATGGGTTTCTCTATGGGTTTCCCTATGGGTTTCCCTATGAGCCCTATGAGTTTCTCTATGGGTTTCCCTATGAGCCCTATGGGTTTCCCTATGAGCCCTATGGGTTTCTCTATGAGCCCTATGGGGTTCTCTATGGGTTTCTCTATGGGTTCCTCTATGGGTTTCTCTATGGGTTTCCCTATGGGTTTCCCTATGAGCCCTATGAGTTTCTCTATGGGTTTCCCTATGAGCCCTATGAGTTTCTCTATGGGTTTCCCTATGAGCCCTATGGGTTTCCCTATGAGCCCTATGGGTTTCTCTATGAGCCCTATGGGTTTCTCTATGGGTTTCCCTATGAGCCCTATGGGTTTCCCTATGAGCCCTATGGGTTTCTCTATGGGTTTCCCTATGAGCCCTATGGGTTTCCCTATGAGCCCTATGAGTTTCTCTGTGGGTTTCTCTATGGGTTCCTCTATGGGTTTCTCTATGGGTTTCTCTATGGGTTTCCCTATGAGCCCTATGGGTTTCCCTATGAGCCCTATGGGTTTCTCTATGAGCCCTATGGGTTTCTCTATGGGTTTCCCTATGGGTTCCTCTATGGGTTTCTCTATGGGTCTCCCTATGAGCCCTATGGGTTTCTCTATGGGTTTCCCTATGAGCCCTATGGGTTCCTCTATGGGTTTCTCTATGGGTCTCCCTATGAGCCCTATGGGTTTCTCTATGGGTTTCCCTATGAGCCCTATGGGTTCCTCTATGGGTTTCTCTATGGGTTTCCATATGAGCCCTTTGGGTTCCTCTATGGGTTTCTCTATGGGTTTCCCTATGAGCCCTATGGGTTTCCCTATGAGCCCTATGGGTTTCCCTATGAGCCCTATGGGTTTCTCTATGAGCCCTATGGGTTTCCCTATGAGCCCTATGGGTGTCTCTATGGGTTTCCCTATGGGTTTCTCTATGGGTTCCCCTATTAGCACTATGGGTTTCTCTATGGGTTTCTCTATGGGTTTCTCTATGGGTTTCCCTATGAGCCCTATGGGTTTCCCTATGAGCCCTATGGGTTTCTCTATGAGCCCTATGGGGTTCTCTATGGGTTTCCCTATGGGTTCCTCTATGGGTTTCTCTATGGGTCTCCCTATGAGCACTATGGGTTTCTCTATGGGTTTCCCTATGAGCCCTATGGGTTTCCCTATGAGCCCTGTGGGTTTCTCTATGAGCCCTATGGGTTTCCCTATGAGCCCTATGGGTGTCTCTATGGGTTTCCCTATGGGTTCCTCTATGGGTTTCTCTATGGGTCTCCCTATGAGCCCTATTGGTTTCTCTATGGGTTTCCCTATGAGCCCTATGGGTTTCCCTATGAGCCCTATGGGTTTCTCTATGAGCCCTATGGGTTTCCCTATGAGCCCTATGGGTGTCTCTATGGGTTTCCCTATGGGTTTCTCTATGGGTTCCCCTATTAGCACTATGGGTTTCTCTATGGGTTTCTCTATGGGTTTCTCTATGGGTTTCCCTATGAGCCCTATGGGTTTCCCTATGAGCCCTATGGGTTTCTCTATGAGCCCTATGGGGTTCTCTATGGGTTTCCCTATGGGTTCCTCTATGGGTTTCTCTATGGGTCTCCCTATGAGCCCTATGGGTTTCTCTATGGGTTTCCCTATGAGCCCTATGGGTTTCCCTATGAGCCCTATGGGTTTCCCTATGAGCCCTATGGGTTTCCCTATGAGCCCTATGGGTTTCTCTATGGGTTTCCCTATGAGCCCTATGGGTTTCCCTATGAGCCCTATGGGTTTCTCTATGAGCCCTATGGGTTTTTCTATGGGTTTCCCTATGGGTTCCTCTATGGGTTTCTCTATGGGTCTCCCTATGAGCCCTATGGGGTTCTCTATGGGTTTCTCTATGGGTTTCCCTATGGGTTTCCCTATGGGTTTCCCTAAGAGCCCTATGGGTTTCTCTATGGGTTACCCTATGAGCCCTATGGGTTACCCTATGAGCCCTATGGGTTACCCTATGAGCCCTATGGGTTTCCCTATGAGCCCTATGGGTGTCTCTATGGTTTTCCCTATGGGTTTCTCTATGGGTTCCCCTATTAGCACTATGGGTTTCTCTATGGGTTCCTCTATGGGTTCCTCTATGGGTTTCCCTATGAGCCCTATGGGTTTCTCTATGAGCCCTATGGGTTTCTCTATGAGTTTCCCTATGGGTTTCCCTATGGGTTTCTCTATGAGCCCTATGGGTTCCTCTGTGGGTTTATCTATGGGATTCCCTATGGGTTTCTCTATGGGTTTCTCTATGGGTTTCTCTATGGGATTCTCTATGGGCCCTGTGGGTTGTGGTCAAAAGTGGGGCACCATATAGCGACACAGTCATGGATGCTCCCAGATCTGATTGACAGTCCTCTCTGGATGCTGAATGCTCAGACTCAACACATGACGGTGCACTTTGTTCCTCTCAAACCTGATATGATCTCTGTGTTCTGCCAGTACGCTCCAAGAGAGTCACTCCACTAACCAAGTCTCCTATCTGTCTGTCTGTCTGTCTGTCTGTCTGTCTGTCTGTCTGTCTGTCTGTCTGTCTGTCTGTCTGTCTGTCTGTCTGTCTGTCTGTCTGTCTGTCTGTCTGTCTGTCTCTGTCTGTCTGTCTGTCTGTCTGTCTGTCTGTCTGTCTGTCTGTCTGTCTGTCTGTCTGTCTGTCTGTCTGTCTCCAGAACTACTCAGTGTTGGAAGTGGGACCTGCCCCTACGGTGATCAAGTTGAACAACTCCACATATAACAACCTATACTGGCAGGAATTTGAGGACGCCTGTGTCTATGAGTGCCTGGACGGGAAGGACTGCCAGAGCTTCTTCTGTTGTTACGATGAGTGTAGAGGAGGCGGATGGAGGAAAGGACGGATCCACATAGATATCCTGGAGCTGGACGCTTATTCCAGGGTCTTCTTCCCCACATCCTTCATTCTGTTTAACGTAGTCTACTGGGTCAGCTATCTGTACCTTTAGCAGGCTGTACTGGGAAGGCTATATATACCTTCAGCAACCTGGAGAGAGAGGGAGGGAGAGGGGTGCCATAGACTTTAAGACCAGAGAGAGAGAGAGGTGCCAAGGACATTAAGACCAGAGAGAGAGAGAGAGAGGTGCCATGGACATTAAGACCAGAGAGAGAGAGGTGCCATGAACATTAAGACCAGAGAGAGAGAGAGGTGCCATGGACGTAAGACCAGAGAGAGAGAGAGAGAGAGGTGCCATAGACTTTAAGACCAGAGAGAGAGAGAGGTGCCATGGACATTAAGACCAGAGAGAGAGTTGCCATGGACATTAAGACCAGAGAGAGAGAGGTGCCATGGACATTAAGACCAGAGAGAGAGAGAGAGGTGCCATGGACATTAAGACCAGAGAGAGAGAGAGAGGTGCCATGGACATTAAGACCAGAGAGAGAGAGGTGCCATGGACATTAAGACCAGAGAGAGAGAGAGAGAGTGCCATGGACATTAAGACCAGAGAGAGAGAGAGAGAGTGCCATGGACATTATAACCAGAGAGAGAGAGGTGCCATGGACATTAAGACCAGAGAGAGAGAGGTGCCATGGACATTAAGACCAGAGAGAGAGAGAGAGAGAGAGAGAGAGAGGTGCCATGGACATTAAGACCAGAGAGAGAGAGAGAGAGAGAGGTGCCATGGACATTAAGACCAGAGAGAGAGAGAGTTGCCATGGACATTAAGACCAGAGAGAGAGAGAGAGCGGTGCCATGGACATTATGACCAGAGAGAGAGAGGTGCCATGGACATTAAGACCAGAGAGAGAGAGATGCCATGGACATTAAGACCAGACAGAGAGAGAGGTGCCATGGACATTAAGACCAGAGAGAGAGAGATTCCATGGACATTAAGACCAGAGAGAGAGAGAGAGAGGTGCCATGGACATTAAGACCAGAGAGAGAGAGAGAGGTGCCATGGACATTAAGACCAGAGAGAGAGAGAGGGGTGCCATGGACATTAAGACCAGAGAGAGAGAGGTGCCATGGACATTAAGACCAGAGAGAGAGAGAGGTGCCATGGACATTAAGACCAGAGAGAGAGAGAGAGCGGTGCCATGGACATTATGACCAGAGAGAGAGAGAGAGAGAGAGGTGCCATGGACATTAAGACCAGAGAGAGAGAGAGTTGCCATGGACATTAAGACCAGAGAGAGAGAGAGCGGTGCCATGGACATTAAGACCAGAGAGAGAGAGGTGCCATGGACATTAAGACCAGAGAGAGAGAGAGGTGCCATGGACATTAAGACCAGAGAGAGAGAGGTGCCATGGACATTAAGACCAGAGAGAGAGAGAGAGGTGCCATGGACATTAAGACCAGAGAGAGAGAGAGGTGCCATGGACATTAAGACCAGAGAGAGAGAGAGTTGCCATGGACATTAAGACCAGAGAGAGAGAGAGAGAGTGCCATGGACATTATGACCAGAGAGAGAGAGGTGCCATGGACATTAAGACCAGAGAGAGAGAGGTGCCATGGACATTAAGACCAGAGAGAGAGAGAGAGAGAGAGAGGTGCCATGGACATTAAGACCAGAGAGAGAGAGAGAGAGAGAGGTGCCATGGACATTAAGACCAGAGAGAGAGAGAGTTGCCATGGACATTAAGACCAGAGAGAGAGAGAGAGCGGTGCCATGGACATTATGACCAGAGAGAGAGAGGTGCCATGGACATTAAGACCAGAGAGAGAGAGATGCCATGGACATTAAGACCAGAGAGAGAGAGAGGTGCCATGGACATTAAGACCAGAGAGAGAGAGATTCCATGGACATTAAGACCAGAGAGAGAGAGAGGTGCCATGGACATTAAGACCAGAGAGAGAGGTGCCATGGACATTAAGACCAGAGAGAGAGGTGCCATGGACATTAAGACCAGAGAGAGAGGTGCCATGGACATTAAGACCAGAGAGAGAGGTGCCATGGACATTAAGACCAGAGAGAGAGAGGTGCCATGGACATTAAGACCAGAGAGAGAGAGAGAGGTGCCATGGACATTAAGACCAGAGAGAGAGAGAGGTGCCATGGAGAGAGAGAGGTGCCATGGACATTAAGACCAGAGAGAGAGGTGCCATGGACATTAAGACCAGAGAGAGAGGTGCCATGGACATTAAGACCAGAGAGAGAGGTGCCATGGACATTAAGACCAGAGAGAGAGAGAGAGAGGTGCCATGGACATTAAGACCAGAGAGAGAGAGAGGTGCCATGGACATTAAGACCAGAGAGAGAGAGAGGTGCCATGGACATTAAGACCAGAGAGAGAGAGAGGTGCCATGGACATTAAGACCAGAGAGAGAGAGAGGTGCCATGGACATTAAGACCAGAGAGAGAGAGGTGCCATGGACATTAAGACCAGAGAGAGAGAGGTGCCATGGACATTAAGACCAGAGAGAGAGAAACAACAAGACTTTAAAGGGTAAACACCAAAATAACTCAAGTTTTACGTAAAGCAATGAGCTGAAAATGAAGACACAACCTGGTCAGGAAACGTCTTTCTGAATTTCTGGTATCAGAAGAAGATACACACAGACCCTTCACAGACACTGGACTGTCTTGATACACACAGACTCTTCACAGACACTGGACTGTCTTGATACACACAGACTCTTCACAGACACTGGACTGTCTTGATACACACAGACCCTTCACAGACACTGGACTGTCTTGATACACACAGACCCTTCACAGACACTGGACTGTCTTGATACACACAGACCCTTCACAGACACTGGACTGTCTTGATACACACAGACCCTTCACAGACACTGGACTGTCTTGATACACACAGACCCTTCACAGACACTGGACTGTCTTGATACACACAGACCCTTCACAGACACTGGACTGTCTTGATACACACAGACCCTTCACAGACACTGAACTGTCTTGATACACACAGACCCTTCACAGACACTGAACTGTCTTGATACACACAGACCCTTCACAGACACTGGACTGTCTTGATACACACAGACCCTTCACAGACACTGAACTGTCTTGATACACACAGACCCTTCACAGACACTGGACTGTCTTGATACACACAGACTCTTCACAGACACTGGACTGTCTTGATACACACAGACCCTTCACAGACACTGAACTGTCTTGATACACACAGACCCTTCACAGACACTGGACTGTCTTGATACACACAGACTCTTCACAGACACTGGACTGTCTTGAAACACACAGACCCTTCGCAGATACTGGACTGTCTTGATACACACAGACCCTTCACAGACACTGGACTGTCTTGATACACACAGACCCTTCACAGACACTGGACTGTCTTGATACACACAGACCCTTCACAGACACTGGACTGTCTTGATACACACAGACCCTTCACAGACACTGGACTGTCTTGATACACACAGACTCTTCACAGACACTGGACTGTCTTGATACACACAGACCCTTCACAGACACTGGACTGTCTTGATACACACAGACCCTTCACAGACACTGGACTGTCTTGATACACACATACTCTTCACAGACACTGGACTGTCTTGATACACACAGACACTTCACAGACACTGGACTGTCTTGATACACACAGACTCTTCACAGACACTGGACTGTCTTGATACACACAGACCCTTCACAGACACTGGACTGTCTTGATACACATAGACTCTTCACAGACACTGGACTGTCTTGATACACATAGACGCTTCACAGACACTGGACTGTCTTGATACACACAGACTCTTCACAGACACTGGACTGTCTTGATACACACAGACTCTTCACAGACACTCGACTGTCTTGATACACACAGACCCTTCACAGACACTGGACTGTCTTGATACACATAGACCCTTCACAGACACTGGACTGTCTTGATACACACAGACTCTTCACAGACACTGGACTGTCTTGATACACACAGACCCTTCACAGACACTGGACTGTCTTGTGTGGAGGGGAGAGGACAAAGAAATGTTGCTTTGCACAGCAACCACAAATTCTCTCTGTCAAGACCATGATCTCAAAGAGTTGTGTTTTAAGATGCAAGATGGTGTCACCCAGCTGTCAGTCAAAACCAGTGGGTACAGTTGCCTATAAGGGATATTCACAACCATCCACAGTGCCTCTTCCTCAACAGGGGTTTGTAGCAGAAAGGCTAAAGCACGAGTGGCCGGGTTTTGACTGATTACTGTTGTGGTCCCTCAAAGGTTTTCATTTTACGTTTCTTAATGAATAATTTGCCGTTGTAATAACTAATAATAATAATAATAACTAAGCATTATTATGTTCATGTCACAAAGAAGTTGAGTTCATTTAACTGCATGTTTTAATGCCCGGAGACATAAGACAGTTGGGACAGCACATCAACTCTGTCTGGACATGCTTTAAAGCCCGGAGACATAAGACAGTTGGGACAGCACATCAACCCTGTCTTGACATGCTTTAATGCCCGGGGACATAAGACAGTTGGGACAGCACATCAACCCTGTACATCAACCCTGTCTTGACATGCTTTAAAGCCCGGAGACATAAGACAGTTGGGACAGTACATCAACCCTGTCTGGACATGCTTTAATGCCTGGAGACATAAGACAGTTGGGACAGCACATCAACCCTGTCTGGACATGCTTTAATGCCCGGAGACATAAGACAGTTGGGACAACACATCAACCCTGTCTGGACATGCTTTAATGCCCGGAGACATAAGACAGTTGGGACAGCACATCAACCCTGTCTTGACATGCTTTAAAGCCCGGAGACATAAGACAGTTGGGACAGCACATCAACCCTGTCTGGACATGCTTTAATGCCCGGAGACATAAGACAGTTGGGACAGCACATCAACCCTGTCTGGACATGCTTTAATGCCCGGAGACATAAGACAGTTGGGACAGCACATCAACCCTGTCTTGACATGCTTTAATGCCCGGAGACATAAGACAGTTGGGACAGCACATCAACCCTGTCTTGACATGCTTTAAAGCCCGGAGACATAAGACAGTTGGGACAGCACATCAACCCTGTCTGGACATGCTTTAATGCCCATATTATTAAGTACTGTGTCAAATAACCAGTTATAGTTTTATATAAATCCCCCAAAAATAAAATAAAAAATAGTAATTGGCTGAAATATGTCCAAATCGGCTCTAACAGCACGTGTAAATAAGGGATACATTCCCGATTTCACATTTTGTGCGAAGTATTGATTCATTTAAAGGCCCTGATTATTATTATTTATTTTTAAATGTATCTTAGATTTCTGCCCTTCATTCATCCGAGGATCTGAGAGCACTTTTACAGAAGCTCAGATTTGGGGCTCGTTGTGAGAGACACGTTATGACTAGGCCCACATTATGACTAGGCCCACATTGTGACTAGGCCCACGTTATGACTAGGCCCACTTTATGACTAGGCCCACATTATGACTAGGCCCACGTTATGACTAGGCCCACATTGTGACTAGGCCCACGTTGTGACTAGGCCCACGTTGTGACTAGGCCCACGTTGTGACTAGGCCCACGTTGTGACTAGGCCCACGTTATGACTAGGCCCACGTTGTGACTAGACCCACGTTGTGACTAGGCCCACGTTGTGACTAGGCCCACGTTGTGACTAGGCCCACGTTATGACTAGGCCCACGTTATGACTAGGCCCACGTTATGACTAGGCCCACGTTATGACTAGGCCCACGTTGTGACTAGGCCCACGTTATGACTAGGCCCACGTTATGACTAGACCCACGTTATGACTAGGCCCACGTTGTGACTAGGCCCACGTTATGACTAGGCCCACGTTATGACTAGGCCCACGTTATGACTAGGCCCACGTTGTGACTAGGCCCACGTTATGACTAGGCCCACGTTGTGACTAGGCCCACATTGTGACTAGGCCCACATTATGACTAGACCCACATTATGACTAGGCCCACATTGTGACTAGGCCCACATTGTGACTAGGCCCACATTGTGACTAGGCCCACGTTGTGACTAGGCCCACGTTATGACTAGGCCCACGTTGTGACTAGGCCCACGTTATGACTAGGCCCACGTTATGACTAGACCCACGTTATGACTAGGCCCACGTTATGACTAGGCCCACGTTGTGACTAGGCCCACGTTATGACTAGGCCCACGTTATGACTAGGCCCACGTTATGACTAGGCCCACGTTATGACTAGGCCCACGTTGTGACTAGGCCCACGTTGTGACTAGGCCCACGTTATGACTAGGCCCACGTTATGACTAGGCCCACGTTATGACTAGACCCACATTGTGACTAGGCCCATGTTATGACTAGGCCCACGTTATGACTAGGCCCACATTGTGACTAGGCCCATGTTATGACTAGACCCACATTGTGACTAGGTCCACGTTGTGACTAGGCCCACATTGTGACTGGGCCCACGTTATTACTAGACCCACATTGTGACTAGGCCCACGTTGTGACTAGGCCCACATTGTGACTAGGCCCACGTTATGACTAGGCCCACATTGTGACTAGGCCCACGTTGTGACTAGGCCCACGTTGTGACTAGGCCCACGTTGTGACTAGGCCCACGTTATGACTAGGCCCACGTTATGACTAGGCCCACGTTATGACTAGGCCCACGTTATGACTAGGCCCACGTTATGACTAGACCCACGTTGTGACTAGGCCCACGTTATGACTAGGCCCACGTTGTGACTAGGCCCACGTTATGACTAGGCCCACGTTATGACTAGGCCCACGTTATGACTAGGCCCACGTTATGACTAGGCCCACGTTATGACTAGGCCCACGTTATGACTAGGCCCACGTTATGACTAGGCCCACGTTATGACTAGGCCCACGTTATGACTAGACCCACATTGTGACTAGGTCCACGTTGTGACTAGGCCCACATTGTGACTGGGCCCACGTTATTACTAGACCCACATTGTGACTAGGCCCATGTTATGACTAGGCCCACGTTATGACTAGGCCCACGTTATGACTAGGCCCACGTTATGACTAGGCCCACGTTATGACTAGACCCATGTTGTGACTAGGCCCACGTTATGACTAGGCCCACGTTATGACTAGGCCCACGTTATGACTAGACCCACGTTATGACTAGGCCCACGTTATGACTAGGCCCACGTTATGACTAGGCCCACGTTATGACTAGACCCACGTTATGACTAGGCCCACGTTATGACTAGGCCCACGTTATGACTAGACCCACGTTATGACTAGGCCCACGTTATGACTAGGCCCACGTTATGACTAGACCCACGTTATGACTAGGCCCACGTTATGACTAGGCCCACATTGTGACTAGGCCCACGTTATGACTAGGCCCACGTTATGACTAGACCCACGTTATGACTAGGCCCACGTTATGACTAGGCCCACGTTATGACTAGGCCCACGTTATGACTAGGCCCACGTTATGACTAGGCCCACATTATGACTAGGCCCACATTGTGACTAGGCCCAGACGTAATCTGCTGCATCTTTGTTTTTTTACAGTACTTCTGCTGAAATATTTTTCTGGCCTCTGGTCTGCTGTACGTGTGCATCATGCAGGTGATTTATACAGGTCATCTTTATACAGGTCATCTGGTACATGGAAACGGCTTCTCTCCCACTCTACATTTAGGACACATATTGGACTTTTCCTTCAGTAGAATCAGTGTAAACAGAGATGAAAACTGTAAGTTAATAAATACATATAGTGTCATATAAAGTGTCATGAATTAGATACTTTTTTGAGAGAGAGAGAGAGAGACTAGGAGACGTTGTGACTAGGCCCACATTGAGACTAGGCCCAGAGAGAGAGACTAGGCCCACGTTAGAGACTAGGCCCACGTTATGACTAGAGAGAGAGTTATGAGAGAGAGACGTTATGACTAGGCCCACATTGTGACTAGGCCCACGTTATGACTAGGCCCACATTGTGACTAGGCCCACATTGTGACTAGACCCACATTGTGACTAGGCCCACATTGAGAGACAGGGGAGGCCCACATTGTGACTAGGCCCACGTTAGAGAGAGGCCCACAGGGAGAGAGAGAGAGAGAGGGGAGAGAGAGAGAGGGAGAGAGAGACGTTGAGAGGAGAGAGAGAGGGAGGTGAGAGAGATAGAGAGAGAGAGAGAGAGAGAGAGGAGAGAGATGAGAGGAGAGAGAGAGAGGGGAGAGAGAGAGACTAGGAGAGACGTTAGAGAGGGGGAGAGAGAGAGAGGGGGAGAGAGAGAGGGGGAGAGAGAGAGAGAGAGGGAGAGACCCAGAGGGAGAGAGAGAGAGAGGGAGAGAGAGAGAGAGGGACGTTAGAGACTAGGCCCAGAGAGGAGAGAGGGAGAGAGGGAGAGGGAGAGAGAGAGAGAGAGAGGACTAGGAGAGAGACTAGGGGAGAGAGAGAGAGGGAGAGAGAGACTAGAGAGAGAAAAGAGAGAGAGAGAGAGAGTTAGAGAGAGAGAGGAGGGGGAGAGGGGGAGAGGGGGAGAGGAAGACTAGGAAGAGACAGGGGGAGAGAGGGAGAGACAGGTTGTGACAGGGGAGAGACAGGGAGAGACAGGGGAGAGACAGGGGGAGAGAGGGAGAGACAGGGGGAGAGAGGGAGAGACAGGGAGAGACAGGGGGAGAGACAGGGAGAGACAGGGGGAGAGACAGGGAGAGACAGGGGGAGAGACAGGGGGAGAGAGGGAGAGACAGGGGGAGAGAGGGAGAGACAGGGGGAGAGAGATAGAGACAGGAGGAGAGAGGGAGAGAGATACAGAGAGGGAGATAGAGACAGGAGGAGAGAGGGAGAGAGATACAGAGAGGGAGAGAGTCGGGGAGAGAGGGAGAGACGGGGGAGAGAAGGAAAGAGGTGGGGGAGAGACGGGGGAGAGAGGGAAAGAGGTGGGGAGAGACGGGGAGAGAGGGAAAGAGGTGGGGAGAGACGGGGGAGAGAGGGAAATAGGTGGGGGAGAGACAGGGGAGAGAGGGAGAGATGGAAGGAGAGAGGGAGAGATGGAAGGAGAGAGGGAGAGATGGAAGGAGAGAGGGAGAGACAGGGGAGAGAGGGAGAGATGGAAGGAGAGAGGGAGAGACAGGGGAGAGAGGGAGAGATGGAAGGAGAGAGGGAGAGACAGGGGAGAGAGGGAGAGATGGAAGGAGAGAGGGAGAGAAGGGGGGGAGAGGGAGAGAGGGGGGAAGAGACGGGGGAGAGATGGAGGGATAGAGAGGGAGAGAGGCGGGGAGAGATGGAGGGATAGAGAGGGAAAGAGGGGGAGAGAGAGGTCACACACACATCACAAAGGTCACACACACATCACAGAGGCCACACACACATCACAGAGGTCACACACACCACAGAGGCCACACACACACCACAGAGGTCACACACACCACAGAGGCCACACACACATCACAGAGGTCACACACACACCACAGAGGCCACACACACATCACAGAGGTCACACACACACCACAGAGGCCACACACACATCACAGAGGTCACACACACATCACAGAGGTCACACACACACACCACAGAGGCCACACACACATCACAGAGGTCACACACACACCACAGAGGCCACACACACATCACAGAGGTCACACACACCACAGAGGCCACACACACATCACAGAGGTCACACACACACACACCACAGAGGCCACACACACATCACAGAGGTCACACACACACCACAGAGGCCACACACACATCACAGAGGTCACACACACATCACAGAGGTCACACACACACACCACAGAGGCCACACACACATCACAGAGGTCACACACACACCACAGAGGCCACACACACACACCACAGAGGCCACACACACACCACAGAGGTCACACACACACCACAGAGGCCACACACACACCACAGAGGTCACACACACACCACAGAGGCCACACACACATCACAGAGGCCACACACACACCACAGAGGGCACACACACATCACAGAGGTCACACACACACCACAGAGGGCACACACACATCACAGAGGCCACACACACACCACAGAGGCCACACACACACCACAGAGGCCACACACACACCACAGAGGTCACACACACATCAGGCTGGCTACACACACACCACAGAGGTCACACACACATCAGGCTGGCTACACACACACCACAGAGGCCACACACACACCACAGAGGTCACACACATCAGGTTGGCTACACACACACATCACAGAGGCCACACACATCAGGCTGGCTACACACACACCACAGAGGTCACACACATCAGGCTGGCTACACACACACCAGGCTGGCTACACACACACCAGGCTGGCTACACACACACCAGGCAACAGTATGATGTTGAGGCTGTGGTGATGTGTTGTTCTGTGTCTCGCCAATATGCTGAAGATAAAAGCAGAAACAACTGATTTTGTCATGGGACATAAAACGATGAAGCTGGAGAACATTCGTGACCATGAACACAGCAAGTGTCCCATCGCCTGCGTGCCTCTGTGTCGGAGCCTCTCCTCTTGACACCCTCTGTGGTGGCGCTAACGGCAGAGCAGACCAGCACGGAGATGAAGATCCTGTTTCGGACTGTACATGCCATTGGCAAGAAGGAGATGCCACTTTATGACTTGGAGTGGATGTGTGAGTAAGTCAACATGTTGTTAGTCTTGTAGCTAGACTAGTACTGTTGTAGCTAGACTAGTACTGTTGTAGCTAGACTAATGCTGTTGCAGCTAGACTAATGCTGCTGTAGCTAGACTAGTACTGTTGTAGCTAGACTAGTACTGTTGTAACTAGACTAGTACTGTTGTAGCTAGACTAGTACTGTTGTAGCTAGACTAATGCTGTTGTAGCTAGACTAATACTGTTGTAGCTAGACTAGTACTGTTGTAGCTAGACTAGTACTGTTGTAGCTAGACTAATGCTGTTGTAGCTAGACTAGTACTGTTGTAGCTAGACTAATGCTGTTGTAGCTAGACTAATGCTGTTGTAGCTAGACTAGTACTGTTGTAGCTAGACTAATGCTGTTGTAGCTAGACTAGTACTGTTGTAGCTAGACTAATGCTGTTGTAGCTAGACTAGTACTGTTGTAGCTAGACTAATGCTGTTGTAGCTAGACTAGTACTGTTGTAGCTAGACTAGTACTGTTGTAGCTAGACTAGTACTGTTGTAGCTAGACTAGTACTGCTGTAGCTAGACTAGTACTGTTGTAGCTAGACTAGTACTGTTGTAGCTAGACTAGTACTGCTGTAGCTAGACTAGTACTGCTGTAGCTAACTTAATACTGTTGTAGCTAGACTAGTACTGCTGTAGCTAACCTAGTACTGTTGTAACTAGACTAGTACTGTTGTAACTAGACTACTACTGTTGTAGCTAGACTAGTACTGTTGTAGCTAGACTAGTACTGCTGTAGCTAACCTAGTACTGTTGTAGCTAGACTAGTACTGCTGTAGCTAACCTAGTACTGTTGTAACTAGACTACTACTGTTGTAACTAGACTAGTACTGTTGTAACTAGACTAGTACTGTTGTAGCAAGACTAGTACTGTTGTAGGTAGACTAGTACTGCTGTAGCTAACCTAGTACTGTTGTAGCTAGACTAGTACTGTTGTAACTAGACTACTACTGTTGTAACTAGACTACTACTGTTGTAGCTAGACTAGTACTGTTGTAGCTAGACTAGTACTGCTCTAGCTAACCTAGTACTGTTGTAGCTAGACTAGTACTGCTGTAGCTAGACTAGTACTGCTGTAGCTAGACTAGTACTGTTGTAGCTAGACTAGTACTGCTGTAGCTAGACTAGTACTGCTGTAGCTAACTTAATACTGTTGTAGCTAGACTAGTACTGCTGTAGCTAACCTAGTACTGTTGTAACTAGACTAGTACTGTTGTAACTAGACTACTACTGTTGTAGCTAGACTAGTACTGTTGTAGCTAGACTAGTACTGCTGTAGCTAACCTAGTACTGTTGTAGCTAGACTAGTACTGCTGTAGCTAACCTAGTACTGTTGTAACTAGACTACTACTGTTGTAACTAGACTAGTACTGTTGTAACTAGACTAGTACTGTTGTAACTAGACTAGTACTGTTGTAGCTAGACTAGTACTGTTGTAGCTAGACTAGTACTGCTGTAGCTAGACTAGTACTGTTGTAACTAGACTACTACTGTTGTAACTAGACTACTACTGTTGTAGCTAGACTAGTACTGTTGTAGCTAGACTAGTACTGCTCTAGCTAACCTAGTACTGTTGTAGCTAGACTAGTACTGCTGTAGCTAACCTAGTACTGTTGTAACTAGACTAGTACTGTTGTAACCTGACTACTACTGTTGTAACTAGACTAGTACTGTTGTAACTAGACTAGTACTGTTGTAACCTGACTACTACTGTTGTAACTAGACTACTACTGCTGTAGCTAGACTAGTACTGCTGTAGCTAACCTAGTACTGTTGTAGCTAGACTAGTACTGTTGTAGCTAACCTAGTACTGTTGTAACTAGACTAGTACTGTTGTAGCTAGACTAGTACTGCTGTAGCTAACCTAGTACTGCTGTAGCTAGACTAGTACTGCTGTAGCTAACAAAGTACTGCTGTAGCTAGACTAGTACTGCTGTAGCTAACCTAGTACTGTTGTAGCTAACCTAGTACTGTTGTAACTAGACTAGTACTGTTGTAGCTAGACTAGTACTGTTGTAACTAGACTAGTACTGTTGTAGCTAGACTAGTACTGTTGTAGCTAGACTAGTACTGTTGTAACTAGACTACTACTGTTATAACTAGACTACTACTGTTGTAGCTAGACTAGTACTGCTGTAGCTAACCTAGTACTGTTGTAGCTAGACTAGTACTGCTGTAGCTAACCTAGTACTGTTGTAACTAGACTAGTACTGTTGTAACCTGACTACTACTGTTGTAACTAGACTAGTACTGTTGTAACTAGACTAGTACTGTTGTAACTAGACTAGTACTGTTGTAACTAGACTACTACTGTTGTAGCTAGACTAGTACTGTTGTAGCTAGACTAGTACTGCTGTAGCTAACCTAGTACTGTTGTAGCTATACTAGTACTGCTGTAGCTAACCTAGTACTGTTGTAACTAGACTACTACTGTTGTAACTAGACTAGTACTGTTGTAACTAGACTAGTACTGTTGTAGCTAGACTAGTACTGTTGTAGCTAGACTAGTACTGCTGTAGCTAGACTAGTACTGTTGTAACTAGACTACTACTGTTGTAACTAGACTACTACTGTTGTAGCTAGACTAGTACTGTTGTAGCTAGACTAGTACTGCTGTAGCTAACCTAGTACTGTTGTAGCTAGACTAGTACTGCTGTAGCTAACCTAGTACTGTTGTAACTAGACTAGTACTGTTGTAACCTGACTACTAATGTTGTAACTAGACTAGTACTGTTGTAACTAGACTAGTACTGTTGTAACCTGACTACTACTGTTGTAACTAGACTACTACTGCTGTAGCTAGACTAGTACTGCTGTAGCTAACCTAGTACTGTTGTAACTAGACTAGTACTGTTGTAGCTAGACTGGTACTGTTGTAGCTAACCTAGTACTGTTGTAACTAGACTAGTACTGTTGTAGCTAGACTGGTACTGTTGTAGCTAACCTAGTACTGTTGTAGATAGACTAGTACTGTTGTAGCTAACCTAGTACTGTTGTAGCTAGACTAGTACTGTTGTAGCTAACCTAGTACTGTTGTAACTAGACTAGTACTGTTGTAACCTGACTACTACTGTTGTAACTAGACTAGTACTGTTGTAACTAGACTAGTACTGTTGTAACCTGACTACTACTGTTGTAACTAGACTACTACTGCTGTAGCTAGACTAGTACTGCTGTAGCTAACCTAGTACTGTTGTAGCTAGACTAGTACTGTTGTAGCTAACCTAGTACTGTTGTAACTAGACTAGTACTGTTGTAGCTAGACTAGTACTGCTGTAGCTAACCTAGTACTGCTGTAGCTAGACTAGTACTGCTGTAGCTAACAAAGTACTGCTGTAGCTAGACTAGTACTGCTGTAGCTAACCTAGTACTGTTGTAGCTAACCTAGTACTGTTGTAACTAGACTAGTACTGTTGTAGCTAGACTAGTACTGTTGTAACTAGACTAGTACTGTTGTAGCTAGACTAGTACTGTTGTAGCTAGACTAGTACTGCTGTAGCTAGACTAGTACTGCTGTAACTAGACTACTACTGTTATAACTAGACTACTACTGTTGTAGCTAGACTAGTACTGTTGTAGCTAGACTAGTACTGCTGTAGCTAACCTAGTACTGTTGTAGCTAGACTAGTACTGCTGTAGCTAACCTAGTACTGTTGTAACTAGACTAGTACTGTTGTAACCTGACTACTACTGTTGTAACTAGACTAGTACTGTTGTAACTAGACTAGTACTGCTGTAACTAGACTAGTACTGTTGTAACTAGACTACTACTGTTGTAGCTAGACTAGTACTGTTGTAGCTAGACTAGTACTGCTGTAGCTAACCTAGTACTGTTGTAGCTATACTAGTACTGCTGTAGCTAACCTAGTACTGTTGTAACTAGACTACTACTGTTGTAACTAGACTAGTACTGTTGTAACTAGACTAGTACTGTTGTAGCTAGACTAGTACTGTTGTAGCTAGACTAGTACTGCTGTAGCTAGACTAGTACTGTTGTAACTAGACTACTACTGTTGTAACTAGACTACTACTGTTGTAGCTAGACTAGTACTGTTGTAGCTAGACTAGTAATGCTGTAGCTAACCTAGTACTGTTGTAGCTAGACTAGTACTGCTGTAGCTAACCTAGTACGGTTGTAACTAGACTAGTACTGTTGTAACCTGACTACTACTGTTGTAACTAGACTAGTACTGTTGTAACTATACTAGTACTGTTGTAACTAGACTACTACTGTTGTAACTAGACTACTACTGCTGTAGCTAGACTAGTACTGCTGTAGCTAACCTAGTACTGTTGTAACTAGACTAGTACTGTTGTAGCTAGACTGGTACTGTTGTAGCTAACCTAGTACTGTTGTAACTAGACTAGTACTGTTGTAGCTAGACTGGTACTGTTGTAGCTAACCTAGTACTGTTGTAGCTAGACTAGTACTGTTGTAGCTAACCTAGTACTGTTGTAACTAGACTAGTACTGTTGTAGCTAGACTAGTACTGCTGTAGCTAACCTAGTACTGCTGTAGCTAGACTTGTACTGCTGTAGCTAACCTAGTACTGCTGTAGCTAGACTAGTACTGCTGTAGCTAACCTAGTACTGTTGTAGCTAACCTAGTACTGTTGTAACTTTACTAGTACTGTTGTAGCTAGACTAGTACTGTTGTAACTAGACTAGTACTGTTGTAGCTAGACTAGTACTGTTGTAGCTAGACTAGTACTGCTGTAGCTAGACTAGTACTGTTGTAACTAGACTACTACTGTTGCAACTAGACTACTACTGTTGTAGCTAGACTAGTACTGTTGTAGCTAGACTAGTACTGCTGTAGCTAACCTAGTACTGTTGTAGCTAGACTAGTACTGCTGTAGCTAACCTAGTACTGTTGTAACTAGACTAGTACTGTTGTAACCTGACTACTACTGTTGTAACTAGACTAGTACTGTTGTAACTAGACTAGTACTGTTGTAACCTGACTACTACTGTTGTAACTAGACTACTTCTGCTGTAGCTAGACTAGTACTGCTGTAGCTAACCTAGTACTGTTGTAACTAGACTAGTACTGTTGTAGCTAGACTGGTACTGTTGTAGCTAACCTAGTACTGTTGTAACTAGACTAGTACTGTTGTAGCTAGACTGGTACTGTTGTAGCTAACCTAGTACTGTTGTAGCTAGACTAGTACTGTTGTAGCTAACCTAGTACTGTTGTAACTAGACTAGTACTGTTGTAGCTAGACTAGTACTGCTGTAGCTAGACTAGTACTGCTGTAGCTAGACTAGTACTGCTGTAGCTAACCTAGTACTGCTGTAGCTAGACTAGTACTGCTGTAGCTAACCTAATACTGCTGTAGCTAGACTAGTACTGCTGTAGCTAACCTAGTACTGCTGTAGCTAGACTAGTACTGCTGTAGCTAGACTAGTACTGCTGTAGCTAACTTAGTACTGCTGTAGCTAGACTAGTACTGCTGTAGCTAACCTAGTACTGCTGTAGCTAGACTAGTACTGCTGTAGCTAACCTAGTACTGCTGTAGCTAACCTAGTACTGTTGTAACTAGACTAGTACTGTTGTAGCTAGACTGGTACTGTTGTAGCTAACCTAGTACTGCTGTAGCTAGACTAGTACTGCTGTAGCTAACCTAGTACTGCTGTAGCTAGACTAGTACTGCTGTAGCTAACCTAGTACTGCTGTAGCTAGACTAGTACTGCTGTAGCTAACCTAGTACTGCTGTAGCTAGACTAGTACTGCTGTAGCTAACCTAGTACTGCTGTAGCTAGACTAGTACTGCTGTAGCTAACCTAGTACTGCTGTAGCTAGACTAGTACTGCTGTAGCTAACCTAGTACTGCTGTAGCTAGACTAGTACTGCTGTAGCTAACCTAGTACTGCTGTAGCTAACCTAGTACTGCTGTAGCTAGACTAGTACTGCTGTAGCTAACCTAGTACTGCTGTAGCTAGACTAGTACTGCTGTAGCTAACCTAGTACTGCTGTAGCTAACCTAGTACTGCTGTAACTAGACTAGTACTGTTGTAGCTAGACTGGTACTGTTGTAGCTAACCTAGTACTGCTGTAGCTAGACTAGTACTGCTGTAGCTAACCTAGTACTGCTGTAGCTAGACTAGTACTGCTGTAGCTAACCTAGTACTGCTGTAGCTAGACTAGTACTGCTGTAGCTAACCTAGTACTGCTGTAGCTAGACTAGTACTGCTGTAGCTAACCTAGTACTGCTGTAGCTAGACTAGTACTGCTGTAGCTAACCTAGTACTGCTGTAGCTAGACTAGTACTGCTGTAGCTAACCTAGTACTGCTGTAGCTAGACTAGTACTGCTGTAGCTAACCTAGTACTGCTGTAGCTAACCTAGTACTGCTGTAGCTAACCTAGTACTGCTGTAGCTAGACTAGTACTGCTGTAGCTAGACTAGTACTGCTGTAGCTAACCTAGTACTGCTGTAGCTAACCTAGTACTGCTGTAGCTAGACTAGTACTGCTGTAGCTAGACTAGTACTGCTGTAGCTAGACTAGTACTGCTGTAGCTAGACTAGTACTGCTGTAGCTAACCTAGTACTGCTGTAGCTAACCTAGTACTGCTGTAGCTAGACTAGTACTGCTGTAGCTAACCTAGTACTGCTGTAGCTAACCTAGTACTGTTGTAACTAGACTAGTACTGTTGTAGCTAGACTGGTACTGTTGTAGCTAACCTAGTACTGCTGTAGCTAGACTAGTACTGCTGTAGCTAACCTAGTACTGTTGTAACTAGACTAGTACTGTTGTAACCTGACTACTACTGTTGTAACTAGACTAGTACTGTTGTAACTAGACTAGTACTGCTGTAGCTAGACTAGTACTGTTGTAGCTAGACTAGTACTGCTGTAGCTAGACTAGTACTGTTGTAACTAGACTACTACTGTTGTAACTAGACTACTACTGTTGTAGCTAGACTAGTACTGTTGTAGCTAGACTAGTACTGCTGTAGCTAACCTAGTACTGTTGTAGCTAGACTAGTACTGCTGTAGCTAACCTAGTACTGTTGTAACTAGACTAGTACTGTTGTAACCTGACTACTACTGTTGTAACTAGACTAGTACTGTTGTAACTAGACTAGTACTGTTGTAACCTGACTACTACTGTTGTAACTAGACTACTTCTGCTGTAGCTAGACTAGTACTGCTGTAGCTAACCTAGTACTGTTGTAACTAGACTAGTACTGTTGTAGCTAGACTGGTACTGTTGTAGCTAACCTAGTACTGTTGTAACTAGACTAGTACTGTTGTAGCTAGACTGGTACTGTTGTAGCTAACCTAGTACTGTTGTAGCTAGACTAGTACTGTTGTAGCTAACCTAGTACTGTTGTAACTAGACTAGTACTGTTGTAGCTAGACTAGTACTGCTGTAGCTAGACTAGTACTGCTGTAGCTAGACTAGTACTGTTGTAGCTAGACTAGTACTGTTGTAGCTAACCTAGTACTGTTGTAACTAGACTAGTACTGTTGTAGCTAGACTAGTACTGCTGTAGCTAGACTAGTACTGCTGTAGCTAACCTAGTACTGCTGTAGCTAGACTAGTACTGCTGTAGCTAACCTAGTACTGCTGTAGCTAGACTAGTACTGCTGTAGCTAGACTAGTACTGCTGTAGCTAACCTAGTACTGCTGTAGCTAGACTAGTACTGCTGTAGCTAACCTAGTACTGCTGTAGCTAGACTAGTACTGCTGTAGCTAACCTAGTACTGCTGTAGCTAACCTAGTACTGTTGTAACTAGACTAGTACTGTTGTAGCTAGACTGGTACTGTTGTAGCTAACCTAGTACTGCTGTAGCTAGACTAGTACTGCTGTAGCTAACCTAGTACTGCTGTAGCTAGACTAGTACTGCTGTAGCTAACCTAGTACTGCTGTAGCTAGACTAGTACTGCTGTAGCTAACCTAGTACTGCTGTAGCTAGACTAGTACTGCTGTAGCTAACCTAGTACTGCTGTAGCTAGACTAGTACTGCTGTGCTAACCTAGTACTGCTGTAGCTAACCTAGTACTGCTGTAGCTAGACTAGTACTGCTGTAGCTAGACTAGTACTGCTGTAGCTAACCTAGTACTGCTGTAGCTAACCTAGTACTGCTGTAGCTAACCTAGTACTGCTGTAGCTATACTAGTACTGCTGTAGCTAACCTAGTACTGCTGTAGCTAACCTAGTACTGTTGTAACTAGACTAGTACTGTTGTAGCTAGACTGGTACTGTTGTAGCTAACCTAGTACTGCTGTAGCTAGACTAGTACTGCTGTAGCTAACCTAGTACTGTTGTAACTAGACTAGTACTGTTGTAAGCTGACTACTACTGTTGTAACTAGACTAGTACTGTTGTAACTAGACTAGTACTGTTGTAGCTAGACTAGTACTGTTGTAGCTAGACTAGTACTGCTGTAGCTAGACTAGTACTGTTGTAACTAGACTACTACTGTTGTAACTAGACTACTACTGTTGTAGCTAGACTAGTACTGTTGTAGCTAGACTAGTACTGCTGTAGCTAACCTAGTACTGTTGTAGCTAGACTAGTACTGCTGTAGCTAACCTAGTACTGTTGTAGCTAGACTAGTACTGTTGTAACCTGACTACTACTGTTGTAACTAGACTACTTCTGCTGTAGCTAGACTAGTACTGCTGTAGCTAACCTAGTACTGTTGTAACTAGACTAGTACTGTTGTATCTAGACTGGTACTGTTGTAGCTAACCTAGTACTGTTGTAACTAGACTAGTACTGTTGTAGCTAGACTGGTACTGTTGTAGCTAACCTAGTACTGTTGTAGCTAGATTAGTACTGTTGTAGCTAACCTAGTACTGTTGTAACTAGACTAGTACTGTTGTAGCTAGACTAGTACTGCTGTAGCTAGACTAGTACTGCTGTAGCTAACCTAGTACTGCTGTAGCTAGACTAGTACTGCTGTAGCTAGACTAGTACTGCTGTAGCTAACCTAGTACTGCTGTAGCTAGACTAGTACTGCTGTAGCTAACCTAGTACTGCTGTAGCTAGACTAGTACTGCTGTAGCTAGACTAGTACTGCTGTAGCTAACCTAGTACTGCTGTAGCTAGACTAGTACTGCTGTAGCTAACCTAGTACTGCTGTAGCTAGACTAGTACTGCTGTAGCTAACCTAGTACTGCTGTAGCTAACCTAGTACTGCTGTAGCTAGACTAGTACTGTTGTAGCTAGACTGGTACTGTTGTAGCTAACCTAGTACTGCTGTAGCTAGACTAGTACTGCTGTAGCTAACCTAGTACTGCTGTAGCTAGACTAGTACTGCTGTAGCTAACCTAGTACTGCTGTAGCTAGACTAGTACTGCTGTAGCTAACCTAGTACTGCTGTAGCTAGACTAGTACTGCTGTAGCTAACCTAGTACTGCTGTAGCTAGACTAGTACTGCTGTAGCTAACCTAGTACTGCTGTAGCTAGACTAGTACTGCTGTAGCTAACCTAGTACTGCTGTAGCTAACCTAGTACTGCTGTAGCTAGACTAGTACTGCTGTAGCTAGACTAGTACTGCTGTAGCTAACCTAGTACTGCTGTAGCTAGACTAGTACTGCTGTAGCTAGACTAGTACTGCTGTAGCTAGACTAGTACTGCTGTAGCTAGACTAGTACTGCTGTAGCTAACCTAGTACTGCTGTAGCTAGACTAGTACTGCTGTAGCTAACCTAGTGCTGCTGTAGCTAGACTAGTACTGCTGTAGCTAACCTAGTACTGCTGTAGCTAACCTAGTACTGTTGTAACTAGACTAGTACTGTTGTAGCTAGACTGGTACTGTTGTAGCTAACCTAGTACTGCTGTAGCTAGACTAGTACTGCTGTAGCTAACCTAGTACTGCTGTAGCTAGACTAGTATTGCTGTAGCTAACCTAGTACTGCTGTAGCTAGACTAGTACTGCTGTAGCTAACCTAGTACTGCTGTAGCTAACCTAGTACTTCTGTAGCTAGACTAGTACTGCTGTAGCTAACCTAGTACTGCTGTAGCTAGACTAGTACTGCTGTAGCTAACCTAGTACTGCTGTAGCTAACCCTAGTACTGCTGTAGCTAACCTAGTACTGCTGTAGCTAGACTAGTACTGCTGTAGCTAACCTAGTACTGCTGTAGCTAACCTAGTACTGCTGTAGCTAACCTAGTACTGCTGTAGCTAGACTAGTACTGCTGTAGCTAACCTAGTACTGTTGTAACTAGTTTTAACAAGTCTATTTAACAGACGTGGGGTCCAGTATTGGAGGTTATTTCTCAGCTCTTGATAAGCTTTGGTTCACCTCAAAATAGTGTATAAATACCATTAAATGATAGGCCTACTGATGCTGACATGGCTCTCCATGCTTTCCTATGACTCTGTAACATTCTATTTTAATGTCTGTCTCCAGATGCTGTTTACATTTAAAAGCATTGTGACATCACCTGCCTTATAGTGTTGATCCCTAAGTAAACAAAGTGTAGAAGGCTAAATCAGCCTATATTGTGATTGTTGATTTAATTATTATTGAATTCAGTTGATGTTTTATTTTTGCAAATTTGGATGGATCGCTGTCGGCTCAACAAGTGAGATGCAGGCCAAAGATTTTATGCAATATGGTGCAGAGGTAGAGAGAAACAACATCAGAGAGAATCTGAAAAACACCACATTTCTCTCCATCATGTCAGATGGCTCCACAGACAGTTCTGTGAAAGACGAGGAATTTAGTCAATGTCACATTCTATCACAAGGGGCAAGATCGAGTCGAAGTTTATTGGCATCAAGTCGGTGGAGAAGGCAGACGTGGCACACATAACCAACACCATCAGTGCCATTGTGGAGGGAGTGTGTGATGAGTGGTCGCAAGTTGGTCGCTCTGGGAACAGATGGAGCTGCTGTGATGATCGGAGCCAAGAATGGTGTGATCAGCCGGCTGAAGGGACAGGGCCTAACATCATCGGCATCCACTGTGTGGCACACCACCTTGAACTGACCTTTTCTGATTTTTTTTTTATTTAACCAGGCAAGTCAGTTAAGAACAAATTCTTATTTTCAATGACGGCCTGGGAACAGTTCAGGGGCAGAACGACCTTGTCAGCTCGGGGTTTGAACTCGCAACCTTCCGGTTACTAGTCCAACGCTCTAACCACTAGGCTACCCTGCCGCCCCATTGCCATCTGGTCCAACGTGATGTTTCAGAAAGTAGAAGACCTCCTCAGTGGACTGATACCACACCAGTCCTCTGAACAGGGCAAACCTGGTAAACAGCTGCCAGGCTCTTGGGCACACACCACTGGTGCCCACCAGAATTGGCAGGAACCAATGGGTACACTGGACCACTTCCTGCAAGGTTATCAGGGGCGTGTCCAGCACCTGGAACAGGAAGTGGCTCTAGATTGCTATGCTAAGTACTCCAAAACCATCATCAGTACGTCCTGTAAACAACAACAAACACGGCTACGAATCGCTGACATCATGTTTCAATACTTTAATAAAATGTTTCATATCTTAATATAGTTTTTGTCTATTTGTATGTCTTTGTTCTTAATGTATTTCAGATTCAATCTGCTGATGGACAAAATGTCACACCTGTCCAGTAGGCCAAGATCCTTGTCCTCTGAAACATCACTTGTAAACTCTTTTTTTTCTTCACATTGGAGGTGAGAGGTCGGGGATGTCTTCTCCTCTGTTTCACTGACTGATATGAGGAGAGTGTCACGCCTGCTGCCCCTCCCATGGCGCTCGAAGGCGCCAGGCTCCCCAGCATTACACCATTCTGGTCCTTCTGTAGCTCAGTTGGTAGAGCATGGCGCTTGTAACGCCAGGGTAGTGGGTTCGATTCCCGGGACCACCCATTCACACATGACTGTAAGTCGCTTTGGATAAAGCGTCTGCTAAATGGCATATATTCATATATATCATTCCACACCCCTGCCACTGTCAGTACCTACATCTGCCCCCCCCGCCACGAGCATCAACGATTATTGGACTCACCTGGACTCAATCACCTGTGTCATTACCTGCTCTATACCTGTCTGTTCCCCAGCTGTGTTTACTGCTTCAGGATTAATGTCAGTTTGTCTTTTCATACCCGGTTCTGACACTGTTTATGTCCTGTTTGATGTCTGTTCTATATTAAATGTTCTTCTCCTCGTCCTCTTCTCCGGCGTCGGTCCTTATAGAGAGACTGTCACCACTGCCAGATTGATATCAGTCCACTGTGGTGGCTAGCAAACAGATTGATATCAGACCACTGTGGTGGCTAGCAAATAGATTGATATCAGACCACTGTGGTGGCTAGCAAATAGATTGATATCAGACCACTGTGGTGGCTAGCAAATAGATTGATATCAGACCACTGTGGTGGCTAGCAAATAGATTGATATCAGACCACTGTGGTGGCTAGCAAATAGATTGATATCAGACCACTGTGGTGGCTAGCAAATAGATTGATATCAGACCACTGTGGTGGCTAGCAAATAGATTGATATCAGACCACTGTGGTGGCTAGCAAATAGATTGATATCAGACCACTGTGGTGGCTAGCAAACAGATTGATATCAGACCACTGTGGTGACTAGCAAACAGATTGATATCAGACCACTGTGGTGGCTAGCAAATAGATTGATATCAGACCACTGTGGTGGCTAGCAAACAGATTGATATCAGACCACTGTGGTGGCTAGCAAATAGATTGATATCAGACCACTGTGGTGGCTAGCAAATAGATTGATATCAGACCACTGTGGTGGCTAGCAAATAGATTGATATCAGACCACTGTGGTGACTAGCAAATAGATTGATATCAGACCACTGTGGTGACTAGCAAATAGATTGATATCAGACCACTGTGGTGACTAGCAAACAGATTGATATCAGACCACTGTGGTGGCTAGCAAATAGATTGATATCAGACCACTGTGGTGGCTAGCAAACAGATTGATATCAGACCACTGTGGTGGCTAGCAAATAGATTGATATCAGACCACTGTGGTGGCTAGCAAATAGATTGATATCAGACCACTGTGGTGGCTAGCAAATAGATTGATATCAGACCACTGTGGTGACTAGCAAATAGATTGATATCAGACCACTGTGGTGACTAGCAAATAGATTGATATCAGACCACTGTGGTGACTAGCAAATAGATTGATATCAGACCACTGTGGTGGCTAGCAAATAGATTGATATCAGACCACTGTGGTGGCTAGCAAACAGATTGATATCAGACCACTGTGGTGGCTAGCAAACAGATTGATATCAGACCACTGTGGTGGCTAGCAAACAGATTGATATCAGACCACTGTGGTGGCTAGCAAACAGATTGATATCAGACCACTGTGGTGACTAGCAAACAGATTGATATCAGACCACTGTGGTGGCTAGCAAATAGATTGATATCAGACCACTGTGGTGGCTAGCAAATAGATTGATATCAGACCACTGTGGTGGCTAGCAAATAGATTGATATCAGACCACTGTGGTGACTAGCAAACAGATTGATATCAGACCACTGTGGTGATTAGCAAATAGATTGATATCAGACCACTGTGGTGGCTAATAATCTCCACCCCTAAACATCTCTGGTTTTCCTTCCTCACAATCTCAATATTTTTTTTTGCCAGTAGATCTACTAGGTAGTAGTTGAAAAAGGAGGTGTTGAGGTTGATGATGTGATTATATATACTGTCCCCTTCAATACAGCACCATGTCTATACTGTCCCCTTCAATACAGCACCATGTTAATACTGTCTCCTTCAATACAGCACCATGTCTATACTGTCCCCTTCAATACAGCACCATGTTAATACTGTCTCCTTCAATACAGCACCATGTCTATACTGTCCCCTTAAATACAGCACCATGTTAATACTGTCTCCTTCAATACAGCACCATGTCTATACTGTCCCCTTCAATACAGCACCATGTTAATACTGTCCCCTTCAATACAGCACCATGTCTATACTGTCCCCTTCAATACAGCACCATGTTAATACTGTCCCCTTCAATACAGCACCATGTCTATACTGTCCCCTTCAATACAGCACCATGTCTATACTGTCCCCTTCAATACAGCACCATGTCTACACTGTCCCCTTCAATACAGCACCATGTCTATACTGTCCCCTTCAATACAGCACCATGTCTACACTGTCCCCTTCAATACAGCACCATGTCTATACTGTCCCCTTCAATACAGCACCATGTCTATACTGTCCCCTTCAATACAGCACCATGTCTATACTGTCCCCTTCAATACAGCACCATATCTACACTGTCCCCTTCAATACAGCACCATGTCTATACTGTCCCCTTCAATACAGCACCATGTCTATACTGTCCCTTCAATACAGCACCATGTCTGTACTGTCCCCTTCAATACAGCACCATGTCTATACTGTCCCCTTCAATACAGCACCATGTCTATACTGTCCCCTTCAATACAGCACCATGTCTATACTGTCCCCTTCAATACAGCACCATGTCTACACTGTCCCCTTCAATACAGCACCATGTTAATACTGTCCCCTTCAATACAGCACCATGTCTATACTGTCCCCTTCAATACAGCACCATGTTAATACTGTCCCCTTCAATACAGCACCATGTCTATACTGTCCCCTTCAATACAGCACCATGTCTATACTGTCCCCTTCAATACAGCACCATGTCTATACTGTCCCCTTCAATACAGCACCATGTTAATACTGTCTCCTTCAATACAGCACCATGTTAATACTGTCCCCTTCAATACAGCACCATGTCTATACTATCCCCTTCAATACAGCACCATGTCTATACTGTCCCCTTCAATACAGCACCATGTCTATACTGTCCCCTTCAATACAGCACCATGTTAATACTGTCCCCTTCAATACAGCACCATGGTAATACTGTCCCCTTCAATACAGCACCATGTCTACACTGTCCCCTTCAATACAGCACCATGTCTACACTGTCCCCTTCAATACAGCACCATGTCTATACTGTCCCCTTCAATACAGCACCATGTCTACACTGTCCCCTTCAATACAGCACCATGTCTATACTGTCCCCTTCAATACAGCACCATGTCTATACTGTCCCCTTCAATACAGCACCATGTTAATACTGTCACCTTCAATACAGCACCATGTCTATACTGTCCCCTTCAATACAGCACCATGTCTACACTGTTCCCTTCAATACAGCACCATGTCTACACTGTCCCCTTCAATACAGCACAATGTCTATACTGTCCCCTTCAATACAGCACCATGTCTACACTGTCCCCTTCAATACAGCACCATGTCTATACTGTCCCCTTCAATACAGCACCATGTTAATACTGTCCCCTTCAATACAGCACCATGTCTACACTGTCCCCTTCAATACAGCACCATGTCTACACTGTCCCCTTCAATACAGCACCATGTCTATACTGTCCCCTTCAATACAGCACCATGTCTACACTGTCCCCTTCAATGCAGCACCATGTCTACACTGTCCCCTTCAATACAGCACCATGTTAATACTGTCCCCTTCAATACAGCACCATGTCTATACTGTCCCCTTCAATACAGCACCATGTTTATACTGTCCCCTTCAATACAGCACCATGTTAATACTGTCCCCTTCAATACAGCACCATGTCTATACTGTCCCCTTCAATACAGCACCATGTCTATACTGTCCCCTTCAATACAGCACCATGTCTATACTGTCCCCTTCAATACAGCACCATGTTAATACTGTCCCCTTCAATACAGCACCATGTTAATACTGTCCCCTTCAACACAGTACCATGCAGTTTGATCACTGATTAAAGCTATAATGAGTTTGCAGCCTGCCCTCCCAAAGTTGATCAAGAAGATCAGAGTTCTTAAGATGTGATACTGTAGTTGTGTGGAATTATTTTCTTTGTCTGAGTCAATATTAGCTGTAGTTGTATAAAGACACAGCTCATTCCTGTTCATACCTGAGCCTTGTTGAGCTCCATCAATACCTTTGTGTTACTTGGTGATCAATGTTGTATTGTTAAGACGCTAAATGGTCCCAAATGGTCCCTTTTCCCTGATTAGTGCATTGCTTTTGATCAGGGCCCATAGGGTTCTGTAGTGCACTATGCAGGGAATAGGGTGTGATCTGGGACCTCTTAGAGGTAGTGTAGGAGAGGAACTACAGTCTGAATGAGGTGCTGTAGGAGAGGAACTACAGTCTGAATGAGGTACTGTAGGAGAGGAACTACAGTCTGAATGAGGTACTGTATGATATAAACTACAGTCTGAATGAGGTGCTGTAGGAGAGGAGCTACAGTCTGAATGAGGTACTGTAGGACAGGAACTACAGTCTGAATGAGGTACTGCAGGAGAGGAACTACAGTCTGAATGAGGTACTGTAGGAGAGGAACAAGAGTCTGAATGAGGTACTGTATGATATAAACTACAGTCTGAATGAGGTGCTGTAGGAGAGGAGCTACAGTCTGAATGAGGTACTGTAGGACAGGAACTACAGTCTGAATAAGGTGCTGTAGGAGAGGAGCTACAGTCTAAATGAGGTACTGTAGGAGAGGAACTACAGTCTGAATGAGGTGCTGTATGAGAGGAACTACAGTCTGAATGAGGTGCTGTAGGAGAGGAGCTACAGTCTGAATAAGGTGCTGTAGGAGAGGAGCTACAGTCTAAATGAGGTACTGCAGGAGAGGAGCTACAGTCTGAATGAGGTACTGTAGGAGAGGAACTACAGTCTGAATGAGGTACTGTAGGAGAGGAACTACAGTCTGAATGAGGTACTGTATGATAGAAACTACAGTCTGAATGAGGTGCTGTAGGAGAGGAGCTACAGTCTGAATGAGGTACTGTAGGACAGGAACTACAGTCTGAATAAGGTGCTGTAGGAGAGGAGCTACAGTCTAAATGAGGTACTGTAGGAGAAGAACTACAGTCTGAATGAGGTGCTGTATGAGAGGAGCTACAGTCTGAATGAGGTGCTGTAGGAGAGGAGCTACAGTCTGAATAAGGTGCTGTAGGAGAGGAGTACAGTCTAAATGAGGTACTGCAGAGAGGAATTACAGTCTGAATGAGGTACTGTATGAGAGGAACTACAGTCTGAATGAGGTACTGTAGGAGAGGAACTACAGTCTGAATGAGGTACTGTAGGAGAGGAACTACAGTCTGAATGAGGTGCTGTAGGAGAGGAACTACAGTCTGAATGAGGTACTGTAGGAGAGGAGCTACAGTCTGAATGAGGTACTGTAGGAGAGGAGCTACCATCTGAATGAGGTGCTGTAGGAGAGGAACTACAGTCTGAATGAGGTACTGTAGGAGAGGAGCTACAGTCTGAATGAGGTACTGTAGGAGAGGAGCTACCATCTGAATGAGGTACTGTAGGAGAGGAACTACAGTATTTATGAGTGACAGTAGGAGACAATAGAGTGCTGAAGATAGAAGGCATATCCCAGATCGTTACGCACACCTGTCACCATCGTTACACACACCTGTCACCATCGTTACACACACCTGTCACCATCGTTACACACACCTGTCACCATCATTACACACACCTGTCACCATCGTTACGCACACCTGTCACCATCGTTACGCACACCTGTCACCATCGTTACGCACACCTGTCACCATCATTACACACACCTGTCACCATCGTTACGCACACCTGTCACCATCGTTACACACACCTGTCACCATCATTACACACACCTGTCACCATCGTTACGCACACCTGTCACCATCATTACACACACCTGTCACCATCGTTACGCACACCTGTCACCATCGTTACACACACCTGTCACCATCATTACACACACCTGTCACCATCGTTACGCACACCTGTCACCATCATTACGCACACCTGTCACCATCGTTACACACACCTGTCACCATCATTACACACACTGTCACCATCATTACACACACCTGTCACCATCATTACACACACCTGTCACCATCGTTACACACACCTGTCACCATCATTACACACACCTGTCACCATCGTTACACACACCTGTCACCATCATTACACACACCTGTCACCATCGTTACACACACACCTGTCACCATCATTACACACACCTGTCACCATCGTTACACACACCTGTCACCATCATTACACACACCTGTCACCATCATTACACACACCTGTCACCATCATTACACACACCTGTCACCATCGTTACGCACACCTGTCACCATCGTTACGCACACCTGTCACCATCATTACGCACACCTGTCACCATCGTTACGCACACCTGTCACCATCGTTACACACACCTGTCACCATCGTTACACACACCTGTCACCATCGTTACACACACCTGTCACCATCGTTACACACACCTGTCACCATCGTTACACACACCTGTCACCATCGTTACACACACCTGTCACCATCGTTACACACACCTGTCACCATCATTACACACACCTGTCACCATCGTTACACACACCTGTCACCATCATTACGCACACCTGTCACCATCATTACGCACACCTGTCACCATCGTTACGCACACCTGTCACCATCGTTACACACACCTGTCACCATCATTACACACACCTGTCACCATCGTTACGCACACCTGTCACCATCATTACACACACCTGTCACCATCATTACACACACCTGTCACCATCGTTAAGCACACCTGTCACCATCATTACACACCTGCCACCATCGTTACACACACCTGCCACCATCGTTACACACACCAGTCACCATCGTTACACACACCTGTCACCATCGTTACGCACCAGCGCATCTTTGGAATTCACCTGGACTCCATTACTTTGTTGATTGCTGCCCCTATATCTGTCTGGTCCTCGGTTTGATCCCCGTGTCTGCGTTATTGTTACTATGTTTTCCCTGTCCAGATGTTTCTTGCCAGTTGTTTATTAAATGTTCACTCCTGTATTTGCTTCTCATCTCCCAGCGTCTGTCCTCACAGAATTAACATTTATGAACTTTACCCTCATTAACATGAACCTAATTCACTTATTCCACAGTATAACACATCCATACCAGTAGGATGGTTCCCTTACAGACATTACATAAATACATCTCAAATCCATTAGAACCCATTAGAAATACCATTATAATAAATACCCTTATAATAAATACCATTATAATAAATACCATTATAATAAATACCAATATAATAAATACCAATATAATAAATACCATTATAATAAATACCATTATAATAAATACCATTATAATAAATACCATTATAATAAATACCAATATAATAAATACCAATATAATAAATACCATTATAATAAATACCAATATAATAAATACCATTATAATAAATACCATTATAATAAATACCATTATAAACCATTACATAAATACATCTCAAATCCATTATAAATACCATTATAATAAATACCATTATAATAAATACCATTATAATAAATAGCATTATAATAAATAGCATTATAAACCATGGCACAGACCAAATGCATTTAATTGTTCTTGCTTTGTGATTTTACTTGTATTTCTCATTGTTCAGAGATTTGTGGGTTTTGGGTTAGTTCTCCTCAACAACGATTTACTTTGTTGTAAGTGAGGGTTTTACTGCAGTACCTCTCCTTTGACTCCAGTTTCCACAGCTCTCTCCTGACCCCATGCGACCCCTTGAGACCCAAATATATAAGACCTAAACGCATGCTCCCTGTCTTCCAATTCCAGTGTTACTTGTTATGTGTCTCAAATCCAATAACTCTCCTGAAAATGAAAGGGAGGAGAGGAGAACTGGTATTATGTCACCGAGTGTCAGTTTAATGCCACTGCTCCAGAACCGAAGCTGAAGCATGAAGCCTGTACCCTCCCCTCACGACACTGGGACTGCTCCAGAACCGAAGCTGAAGCATGAAGCCTGTACCCTCCCCTCACGACACTGGGACTGCTCCAGAACCGAAGCTGAAGCATGAAGCCTGTACCCTCCCCTCACGACACTGGGACTGCTCCAGAACCGAAGCTGAAGCATGAAGCCTGTACCCTCCCCTCACGACACTGGGACTGCTCCAGAACCGAAGCTGAAGCATGAAGCCTGTACCCTCCCCTCACGACACTGGGACTGCTCCAGAACCGAAGCTGAAGCATGAAGCCTGTACCCTCCCCTCACGACACTGGGACTGCTCCAGAACCGAAGCTGAAGCATGAAGCCTGTACCCTCCCCTCACGACACTGGGACTGCTCCAGAACCGAAGCTGAAGCATGAAGCCTGTACCCTCCCCTCACGACACTGGGACTGCTCCAGAACCGAAGCTGAAGCATGAAGCCTGTACCCTCCCCTCACGACACTGGGACTGCTCCAGAACCGAAGCTGAAGCATGAAGCCTGTACCCTCCCCTCACGACACTGGGACTGCTCCAGAACCGAAGCTGAAGCATGAAGCCTGTACCCTCCCCTCTCGACACTGGGACTGCTCCAGAACCGAAGCTGAAGCATGAAGCCTGTACCCTCCCCTCACGACACTGGGACTGCTCCAGAACCGAAGCTGAAGCATGAAGCCTGTACCCTCCCCTCACGACACTGGGACTGCTCCAGAACCGAAGCTGAAGCATGAAGCCTGTACCCTCCCCTCACGACACTGGGACTGCTCCAGAACCGAAGCTGAAGCATGAAGCCTGTACCCTCCCTCACGACACTGGGACTGCTCCAGAACCGAAGCTGAAGCATGAAGCCTGTACCCTCCCCTCACGACACTGGGACTGCTCCAGAACCGAAGCTGAAGCATGAAGCCTGTACCCTCCCCTCACGACACTGGGACTGCTCCAGAACCGAAGCTGAAGCATGAAGCCTGTACCCTCCCCTCACGACACTGGGACTGCTCCAGAACCGAAGCTGATGCATGAAGCCTGTACCCTCCCCTCACGACACTGGGACTGCTCCAGAACCGAAGCTGAAGCATGAAGCCTGTACCCTCCCCTCACGACACTGGGACTGCTCCAGAACCGAAGCTGAAGCATGAAGCCTGTACCCTCCCCTCACGACACTGGGACTGCTCCAGAACCGAAGCTGAAGCATGAAGCCTGTACCCTCCCCTCACGACACTGGGACTGCTCCAGAACCGAAGCTGAAGCATGAAGCCTGTACCCTCCCCTCACGACACTGGGACTGCTCCAGAACCGAAGCTGATGCATGAAGCCTGTACCCTCCCCTCACGACACTGGGACTGCTCCAGAACCGAAGCTGAAGCATGAAGCCTGTACCCTCCCCCCACGACACTGGGACTGCTCCAGAATCGAAGCTGAAGCATGAAGCCTGTACCCTCCCCTCACGACACTGGGACTGCTCCAGAACCGAAGCTGAAGCATGAAGCCTGTACCCTCCCCTCACGACACTGGGACTGCTCCAGAACCGAAGCTGAAGCATGAAGCCTGTACCCTCCCCTCACGACACTGGGACTGCTCCAGAACCGAAGCTGAAGCATGAAGCCTGTACCCTCCCCTCACGACACTGGGACTGCTCCAGAACCGAAGCTGAAGCATGAAGCCTGTACCCTCCCCTCACGACACTGGGACTGCTCCAGAACCGAAGCTGAAGCATGAAGCCTGTACCCTCCCCTCACGACACTGGGACTGCTCCAGAACCGAAGCTGAAGCATGAAGCCTGTACCCTCCCCTCACGACACTGGGACTGCTCCAGAACCGAAGCTGAAGCATGAAGCCTGTACCCTCCCCTCACGACACTGGGACTGCTCCAGAACCGAAGCTGAAGCATGAAGCCTGTACCCTCCCCTCACGACACTGGGACTGCTCCAGAACCGAAGCTGAAGCATGAAGCCTGTACCCTCCCTCACGACACTGGGACTGCTCCAGAACCGAAGCTGAAGCATGAAGCCTGTACCCTCCCCTCACGACACTGGGACTGCTCCAGAACCGAAGCTGAAGCATGAAGCCTGTACCCTTCCCTCACGACACTGGGACTGCTCCAGAACCGAAGCTGAAGCATGAAGCCTGTACCCTCCCCTCACGACACTGGGACTGCTCCAGAACCGAAGCTGAAGCATGAAGCCTGTACCCTCCCCTCACGACACTGGGACTGCTCCAGAACCGAAGCTGAAGCATGAAGCCTGTACCCTCCCCTCACGACACTGGGACTGCTCCAGAACCGAAGCTGAAGCATGAAGCCTGTACCCTCCCCTCATGACACTGGGACTGCTCCAGAACCGAAGCTGAAGCATGAAGCATGAAGCCTGTACCCTCCCCTCACGACACTGGGACTGCTCCAGAACCGAAGCTGAAGCATGAAGCCTGTACCCTCCCCTCACGACACTGGGACTGCTCCAGAACCGAAGCTGAAGCATGAAGCCTGTACCCTCCCCTCACGACACTGGGACTGCTCCAGAACCGAAGCTGAAGCATGAAGCCTGTACCCTCCCTCACGACACTGGGACTGCTCCAGAACCGAAGCTGAAGCATGAAGCCTGTACCCTCCCCTCACGACACTGGAAAACAGAGGAAAACTATTCTACTTCAAACTTCTTACTCTATTAGTCTTCTTTATTCAGTTTGCTGACCGACGAATTAAAATGAAAGGTTTATCATCATCAACACCTTTTCATACACGAATGGTGAAACAAGGTGATGCTGTATTTGACGGAGTACCTAACATTCATTACATGTTGTACTGTTAGGTTGACTGTAAGAAGATAGATCATCAATCAGATACCAGATCAAAGTATTTTGTTGTCAAGCATTTCATGCTCTCCTATAGGGAGACTTACGATATGAACGGCTATTGCATTTAGTGCTTAAACATTTCTACCATACCATTCGGATACTACAATACAAATATGAGATGAATGTAATGTTTATCCCGCAGTTTTACAGCCCATATCAGTCTGACAACTTTTTGATGAGCAAGCACACAGACACTGTGTTTCTCAGAAAAACAATGCCACCCTTTTCTAACTTCTCACTACCAACCCCCATTGAAGAAATACAGTTCAAGTCGGAAGTTTACATACACTTAGGTTGGAGTCATAAAAACACATTTTTCAACCACTCCACAAATGTCTTGTTAACAAACTATAGTTTGGGCAAGTCGGTTAGGACATCTACTTTGTGCATGACACAAGTAATTTTTCCAACAATTGTTTACAGACAGATTATTTCACTTTTACAGTAATTCACTGTGTCACAATTCCAGTGGGTCAGAGGTTTACATACACTAAGTTGCCTGGGCCTTTCAACAGCTTGGAAAATTTTCATGAAAATGATGTCATGGCTTTCTTTAGA
Source organism: Oncorhynchus keta (assembly GCF_023373465.1). Classification (NCBI taxonomy): domain Eukaryota; kingdom Metazoa; phylum Chordata; class Actinopteri; order Salmoniformes; family Salmonidae; genus Oncorhynchus; species Oncorhynchus keta. The sequence continues at coordinate 97,105,504 of NC_068421.1, read as the reverse complement.
AGCTTCTGATAGGCTAATTGACATAATTTGAGTAAATTGGAGGTGGACCTGTGGATGTATTTCAAGGCCTACCTTCAAACTCAGTGCCTCTTTGCTTGACATCATGGGAAAATTAAAAGAAATCAGCCAAGACCTCAGAAAAAAATTGTAGACCTCCACAAGTCTGGTTGATCCTTGGGAGCAATTTCCTAACGCCTGAAGGTACCACGTTCATCTGGACAAACAACAGTATGCCTGGGAACACTCAGTCGTCATACCGCTCAGGAAGGAGATGCGTTCTGTTAAAAGGATCTATATCCACAGTAAAACGAGTCCTATATCGACAACCTGAAAGGCCTCTCAGCAAGGAAGAAACCACTGCTCCAAAACCCGCCATAAACAAAGCCAGACTACGGTTTGCAACTGCACATGGGGACAAAGATCGTACTTTTTTTTGAAAGAACACCATGTCAAACAGGCAGCATCATGATGTGGGGCCTGCTTTGCTGCAGGAGGGACTGGTGCATTATGAGGAAGGAAAATGACGTGGATATATTGAAGCAACTTCTCAAGACGTTTGTCAGGAACCTAAAGCTTGGTCGCAAATGGGTCTTCCAAATGGAGAATGACCCCAAGGATACAACCAAAGTTGTGGCAAAAGGACAACTAAAGGACAACAAAGTCAAGGTACCGGAGTGGCCGTCAAAGCCCTGACCTCAATCCTATAGAACATTTGTGGGCAGAAATGGAAAGCAGAAGTCACCAGCATGCTGCAACAGGGAAGTAAAGCAGAAGTCAAATCCATCACTTCTCTTGTTTAGCTGTCCCCATAGCAACGATCCAAAATGAGGTGGATCGACATTTCAACAACGTCCATCTGTAAGCATGGTTGGGAATCAATTGACGTCGTTCATAAAACAACCTTCCCCTGCTCCACCCCAAGGACCTGTAAAATGTGATGGACAACCTCCCAGTGCTCAAGGATATGTTTTCTTCATCTCTGAAGTTTAAAGCAGAATTTAAAGACCGATTGGATTAAAGGCAAAGAACGTCCGCCTGCTTCAGCCCAACACAGTTACTGTTCTGGTCACCTGGGCACCCAGGACCTTGGTCAAACGTAGTGCACTATGTAGGAAATATGGTGGCCATTTGGGACAAACTCATCTCAATGGATTTAATAATCAAACACACCCGCCAGTCAGATCGTAGAAATTAATCATTCCTTGAAAAATGTATGCTCAAACTAAACTGCTCAAAAGCTCTGTTTGCCCATTCTTTTGCTGAGATAGATAGCCCAGGATGCCCACTAACAGAGAGACATTTGGGGAAGTCAGTTAGTGAGCTCTATTCTGTGTCCCAAATGACACCCTATTCCCTATAGTGAACTACTTTAGACCAGGGCCTATCGGGAACTACTTTAGACCAGGGCCTATCGGGAACTACTTTAGACCAGGGCCTATAGGGAACTACTTTAGACCAGGGCCTATAGGGAACTACATTAGACCGGGGCCTATAGTGAACTACTTTAGACCAGGGCCTATAGGGAACTACTTTAGACCAGGGCCTATCGGGAACTACTTTAGACCAGGGCCTATAGGGAACTACTTTAGACCAGGGCTTTTTGGGATCTACTTTAGAACAGGGCCTATAGGGAACTACATTAGACAAGGGCCTATAGTGAACTACTTTAGACCAGGGCCTATAGTGAACTACTTTAGACTAGCGCCTATAGTGAACTACTTTAGACCAGGGCCTATTGGGAACTACTTTAGACCAGGGCCTATAGGGAACTACTTTAGACCAGGGCCTATAAGGAACTACATTAGACCAGGGCCTATAGGGAACTACTTTAGACCAGGGCCTATAGGGGACTACATTAAACCAGGGCCTATAGGGAACTACTTTAGACCAGGGCCTATAGGGAACTACTTTAGACCAGGGCCTATAGGGAACTACATTAGACCAGGGCCTATAGGGAACTACTTTAGACCAGGGCCTATAGGGAACTACATTAGACCATGGCCTATAGGGAACTACTTTAGACCAGGGCCTATAGGGAACTACTTTAGACCAGGGCCTATAGGGAACTACTTTAAACCAGGGCCTATAGGGAACTACTTTAGACCAGGGCCTATAGGGAACTACTTTAGACCAGGGCCAATAGGGAACTACTTTAGACCAGGGCCTATAGGGAACTACTTTAGACCAGGGCCTATAGTGAACTATATTAGACCAGGACATATAGGGAACTACATTAGACCAGGGCCTATAGGGAACTACATTAGACCAGGGCCTATAGGGAACTACTTTAGACAAGCGCCTATAGGGAACTACTTTAGACCAGGGCCTATAGGGATCTACTTTAGACCAGGGCCTATATTACTACATTAGACCAGGGCCTATAGAGAACTACTTTAGACCAGGGTCTATAGGGAAACGACATTAGACCAGGGCCTATAGGGAACTACTTTAGACCAGGGCCTATCGGGAACTACTTTAGACCAGGGCCTATAGGGAACTACTTTAGACCAGGGCCTATCGGGAACTACTTTAGACCAGGGCCTATCGGGAACTACTTTAGACCAGGGCCTATAGGGAACTACATTAGACCGGGGCCTATAGTGAACTACTTTAGACCAGGGCCTATCGGGAACTACTTTAGACCAGGGCCTATCGGGAACTACTTTAGACCAGGGCCTATAGTGAACTACTTTAGACCAGGGCCTATAGGGAACTACTTTAGACCAGGGCCTATAGGGAACTACATTAGACCGGGGCCTATAGTGAACTACTTTAGACCAGGGCCTATAGGGAACTACTTTAGACCAGGGCCTATCGGGAACTACTTTAGACCAGGGCCTATAGGGAACTACTTTAGACCAGGGCCTATAGGGAACTACATTAGACCAGGGCCTATAGTGAACTACTTTAGACCAGGACCTATAGGGAACTACTTTAGACCAGGGCCTATAGTGTACTACTTTAGACCAGGGCCTATAGGGAACTACATTAGACCAGGGCCTATAGTGAACTACTTTAGACCAGGTCCTATAGTGAACTACTTTAGACCAGGTCCTATAGGGAACTACTTTAGACCAGGGCTTTTTGGGATCTACTTTAGAACAGGGCCTATAGGGAACTACATTAGACAAGGGCCTATAGTGAACTACATTAGACCTGGACCTATAGGGAACTACTTTAGACCAGGTCCTATAGGGAACTACTTTAGACCAGGGCTTTTTGGGATCTACTTTAGAACAGGGCCTATAGGGAACTACATTAGACAAGGGCCTATAGTGAACTACTTTAGACTAGCGCCTATAGGGAACTACTTTAGACCAGGGCCTATCGGGAACTACTTTAGACCAGGGCCTATCGGGAACTACTTTAGACCAGGGCCTATAGGGAACTACTTTAGACCAGGGCCTATAGGGAACTACATTAGACCAGGGCCTATAGGGAACTACTTTAGACCAGGGCCTATAGGGAACTACATTAAACCAGGGCCTATAGGGAACTACTTTAGACCAGGGCCTATAGGGAACTACTTTAGACCAGGGCCTGGTCCTTCTGTAGCTCAGTTGGTAGAGCATGGCGCTTGTACGCCAGGGTAGTGGGTTCGATTCCGGGACCACCCATACGTAGAATGTATGCACACATGACTGTAAGTCGCTTTGGATAAAAGCGTCTGCTAAATGGCATATATTATTATTATTATTATTACTTTAGACCAGGGCCTATAGGGAACTACATTAGACCAGGGCCTATAGTGAACTACTTTAGACCAGGTCCTATAGTGAACTACTTTATACCAGGGCCTATAGGGAACTACTTTAGACCAGGTCCTATAGGGAACTACTTTAGACCAGGGCTTTTTGGGATCTACTTTAGACCAGGGCCTATAGGGAACTACATTAGACCAGGGCCTATAGGGAACTACTTTAGACCAGGGCCAATAGGGAACTACTTTAGACCAGGGCCTATAGGGAACTACTTTAGACCAGGGCCTATAGTGAACTATATTAGACCAGGACATATAGGGAACTACATTAGACCAGGGCCTATAGGGAACTACTTTAGACAAGCGCCTATAGGGAACTACTTTAGACCAGGGCCTATAGGGATCTACTTTAGACCAGGGCCTATATTACTACATTAGACCAGGGCCTATAGGGAACTACTTTAGACCAGGGTCTATAGGGAACTACATTAGACCAGGGCCTATAGGGAACTACTTTAGACCAGGGCCTATCGGGAACTACTTTAGACCAGGGCCTATAGGGAACTACTTTAGACCAGGGCCTATCGGGAACTACTTTAGACCAGGGCCTATCGGGAACTACTTTAGACCAGGGCCTATAGGGAACTACATTAGACCGGGGCCTATAGTGAACTACTTTAGACCAGGGCCTATCGGGAACTACTTTAGACCAGGGCCTATCGGGAACTACTTTAGACCAGGGCCTATCGGGAACTACTTTAGACCAGGGCCTATAGGGAACTACTTTAGACCAGGGCCTATAGGGAACTACATTAGACCGGGGCCTATAGTGAACTACTTTAGACCAGGGCCTATAGGGAACTACTTTAGACCAGGGCCTATCGGGAACTACTTTAGACCAGGGCCTATCGGGAACTACTTTAGACCAGGGCCTATAGGGAACTACTTTAGACCAGGGCCTATAGGGAACTACATTAGACCAGGGCCTATAGTGAACTACTTTAGACCAGGACCTATAGGGAACTACTTTAGACCAGGGCCTATAGTGTACTACTTTAGACCAGGGCCTATAGGGAACTACATTAGACCAGGGCCTATAGTGAACTACTTTAGACCAGGTCCTATAGTGAACTACTTTAGACCAGGTCCTATAGGGAACTACTTTAGACCAGGGCTTTTTGGGATCTACTTTAGAACAGGGCCTATAGGGAACTACATTAGACAAGGGCCTATAGTGAACTACTTTAGACCAGGGCCTATAGTGAACTACTTTAGACTAGCGCCTATAGGGAACTACTTTAGACCAGGGCCTATAGGGAACTACTTTAGACCAGGGCCTATAAGGAACTACATTAGACCAGGGCCTATAGGGAACTACTTTAGACCAGGGCCTATAGGGGACTACATTAAACCAGGGCCTATAGGGAACTACTTTAGACCAGGGCATATAGGGAACTACTTTAGACCAGGGCCTATAGGGAACTACTTTAGACCAGGGCCTATAGGGAACTACTTTAGACCAGGGCCTATAAGGAACTACATTAGACCAGGGCCTATAGGGAACTACTTTAGACCAGGGCCTATAGGGAACTACTTTAGACCAGGGCCTATAGGGGACTACATTAAACCAGGGCCTATAGGGAACTACTTTAGACCAGGGCCTATAGGGAACTACTTTAGACCAGGGCCTATAGGGAACTACATTAGACCAGGGCCTATAGGGAACTACTTTAGACCAGGGCCTATAGGGAACTACATTAAACCAGGGCCTATAGGGAACTACTTTAGACCAGGGCCTATAGGGAACTACTTTAGACCAGGGCCTATAGTGTACTACTTTAGACCAGGGCCTATAGGGAACTACATTAGACCAGGGCCTATAGTGAACTACTTTAGACCAGGTCCTATAGGGAACTACTTTAGACCAGGGCCTATAGGGGACTACATTAAACCAGGGCCTATAGGGAACTACTTTAGACCAGGGCCTATAGGGAACTACTTTAGACCAGGGCCTATAGGGAACTACTTTAGACCAGGGCCTATAAGGAACTACATTAGACCAGGGCCTATAGGGAACTACTTTAGACCAGGGCCTATAGGGAACTACTTTAGACCAGGGCCTATAGGGAACTACATTAAACCAGGGCCTATAGGGAACTACTTTAGACCAGGGCCTATAGGGAACTACTTTAGACCAGGGCCTATAGGGAACTACATTAGACCAGGGCCTATAGGGAACTACTTTAGACCAGGGCCTATAGGGAACTACATTAAACCAGGGCCTATAGGGAACTACTTTAGACCAGGGCCTATAGGGAACTACATTAGACCAGGGCCTATAGTGTACTACTAGACCAGGGCCTATAGGGAACTACATTAGACCAGGGCCTATAGGGAACTACATTAGAATAGTGAACTACTTTATACCAGGGCCTATAGGGAACCTATAGGGGAACTACTTTAGACCAGGGCCTATAGGGAACTACTTTAGACCAGGGCCTATAGTGTACTTTACTGACCAGGGCCTTAGACCAGGGCCTATAGGGAACTACATTTATAGTGAACTACTTTAGACCAGGGCCTATAGTGAACTACTTTAGACCAGGGCCTATAGGGAACTACTTTATACCATAGGGAACTACATTAGACCATAGTGAACTACTTTAGACCAGGGCCTATAGGGAACTACTTTAGACCAGGGCCTATAGGGAACTACTTTAGACCAGGGCCTATAGGGAACTACTTTAGACCAGGGCCTATAGGGAACTACATTAGACCAGGGCCTATAGTGAACTACTTTAGACCAGGACCTATAGGGAACTACAGACCAGGGCCTATAGTGTACTACTTTAGACCAGGGCCTATAGGGAACTACATTAGACCAGGGCCTATAGTGAACTACTTTAGACCAGGTCCTATAGTGAACTACTTTAGACCAGGTCCTATAGGGAACTACTTTAGACCAGGGCTTTTTGGGATCTACTTTAGAACAGGGCCTATAGGGAACTACATTAGACAAGGGCCTATAGTGAACTACATTAGACCTGGACCTATAGGGAACTACTTTAGACCAGGTCCTATAGGGAACTACTTTAGACCAGGGCTTTTTGGGATCTACTTTAGAACAGGGCCTATAGGGAACTACATTAGACAAGGGCCTATAGTGAACTACTTTAGACCAGGGCCTATAGTGAACTACTTTAGACTAGCGCCTATAGGGAACTACTTTAGACCAGGGCCTATCGGGAACTACTTTAGACCAGGGCCTATAGGGAACTACTTTAGACCAGGGCCTATAGGGAACTACATTAGACCAGGGCCTATAGGGAACTACTTTAGACCAGGGCCTATAGGGAACTACATTAAACCAGGGCCTATAGGGAACTACTTTAGACCAGGGCCTATAGGGAACTACTTTAGACCAGGGCCTGGTCCTTCTGTAGCTCAGTTGGTAGAGCATGGCGCTTGTAACGCCAGGGTAGTGGGTTCGATTCCCGGGACCACCCATACGTAGAATGTATGCACACATGACTGTAAGTCGCTTTGGATAAAAGCGTCTGCTAAATGGCATATATTATTATTATTATTATTACTTTAGACCAGGGCCTATAGGGAACTACTTTAGACCAGGGCTTTTTGGGATCTACTTTAGACCAGGGCCTATAGGGAACTACATTAGACCAGGGCCTATAGGGAACTACTTTAGACCAGGGCCAATAGGGAACTACTTTAGACCAGGGCCTATAGGGAACTACTTTAGACCAGGGCCTATAGTGAACTATATTAGACCAGGACATATAGGGAACTACATTAGACCAGGGCCTATAGGGAACTACTTTAGACAAGCGCCTATAGGGAACTACTTTAGACCAGGGCCTATAGGGATCTACTTTAGACCAGGGCCTATATTACTACATTAGACCAGGGCCTATAGGGAACTACTTTAGACCAGGGTCTATAGGGAACTACATTAGACCAGGGCCTATAGGGAACTACTTTAGACCAGGGCCTATCGGGAACTACTTTAGACCAGGGCCTATAGGGAACTACTTTAGACCAGGGCCTATCGGGAACTACTTTAGACCAGGGCCTATCGGGAACTACTTTAGACCAGGGCCTATAGGGAACTACATTAGACCGGGGCCTATAGTGAACTACTTTAGACCAGGGCCTATCGGGAACTACTTTAGACCAGGGCCTATCGGGAACTACTTTAGACCAGGGCCTATCGGGAACTACTTTAGACCAGGGCCTATAGGGAACTACTTTAGACCAGGGCCTATAGGGAACTACATTAGACCGGGGCCTATAGTGAACTACTTTAGACCAGGGCCTATAGGGAACTACTTTAGACCAGGGCCTATCGGGAACTACTTTAGACCAGGGCCTATCGGGAACTACTTTAGACCAGGGCCTATAGGGAACTACTTTAGACCAGGGCCTATAGGGAACTACATTAGACCAGGGCCTATAGTGAACTACTTTAGACCAGGACCTATAGGGAACTACTTTAGACCAGGGCCTATAGTGTACTACTTTAGACCAGGGCCTATAGGGAACTACATTAGACCAGGGCCTATAGTGAACTACTTTAGACCAGGTCCTATAGTGAACTACTTTAGACCAGGTCCTATAGGGAACTACTTTAGACCAGGGCTTTTGGGATCTACTTTAGAACAGGGCCTATAGGGAACTACATTAGACAAGGGCCTATAGTGAACTACTTTAGACCAGGGCCTATAGTGAACTACTTTAGACTAGCGCCTATAGGGAACTACTTTAGACCAGGGCCTATAGGGAACTACTTTAGACCAGGGCCTATAAGGAACTACATTAGACCAGGGCCTATAGGGAACTACTTTAGACCAGGGCCTATAGGGGACTACATTAAACCAGGGCCTATAGGGAACTACTTTAGACCAGGGCCTATAGGGAACTACTTTAGACCAGGGCCTATAGGGAACTACTTTAGACCAGGGCCTATAGGGAACTACTTTAGACCAGGGCCTATAAGGAACTACATTAGACCAGGGCCTATAGGGAACTACTTTAGACCAGGGCCTATAGGGAACTACTTTAGACCAGGGCCTATAGGGGACTACATTAAACCAGGGCCTATAGGGAACTACTTTAGACCAGGGCCTATAGGGGAACTACATTAAACCAGGGCCTATAGGGAACTACTTTAGACCAGGGCCTATAGGGAACTACTTTAGACCAGGGCCTATAGTGTACTACTTAGACCAGGGCCTATAGGGAACTACATTAGACCAGGGCCTATAGTGAACTACTTTAGACCAGGTCCTATAGGGAACTACTTTAGACCAGGGCCTATAGGGGACTACATTAAACCAGGGCCTATAGGGAACTACTTTAGACCAGGGCCTATAGGGAACTACTTTAGACCAGGGCCTATAGGGAACTACTTTAGACCAGGGCCTATAAGGAACTACATTAGACCAGGGCCTATAGGGAACTACTTTAGACCAGGGCCTATAGGGAACTACTTTAGACCAGGGCCTATAGGGGACTACATTAAACCAGGGCCTATAGGGAACTACTTTAGACCAGGGCCTATAGGGAACTACTTTAGACCAGGGCCTATAGGGAACTACATTAGACCAGGGCCTATAGGGAACTACTTTAGACCAGGGCCTATAGGGAACTACATTAAACCAGGGCCTATAGGGAACTACTTTAGACCAGGGCCTATAGGGAACTACTTTAGACCAGGGCCTATAGTGTACTACTTTAGACCAGGGCCTATAGGGAACTACATTAGACCAGGGCCTATAGTGAACTACTTTACACCAGGTCCTATAGTGAACTACTTTATACCAGGGCCTATAGGGAACTACTTTAGACCAGGTCCTATAGGGAACTACTTTAGACCAGGGCCTATAGTGAACTACTTTAGACTAGCGCCTATAGCCTATAACCTAGTGGGTTAACAGTTAGCAGTGGGTTAACAGTTAACAGTGGGTTAACAGTTAACAGTGGGTTAACAGTTAACAGTGGGTTAACAGTGGGTTAACAGTTAACAGTGGGTTAACAGTGGGTTAACAGTGGGTTAACAGTGGGTTAACAGTTAACAGTGGGTTAACAGTGGGTTAACAGTTAACAGTGGGTAAACAGTGGGTTAACAGTTAACAGTGGGTTAACAGTGGGTTAACAGTTAACAGTGGGTTAACAGTTAACAGTGGGTTAACAGTGGGTTAACAGTTAACAGTGGGTTAACAGTTAACAGTGGGTTAACAGTGGGTTAACAGTGGGTTAACAGTGGGTTAACAGTTAACAGTGGGTTAACAGTTAACAGTGGGTAAACAGTGGGTAAACAGTGGGTAAACAGTGGGTTAACAGTGGGTTAACAGTGGGTTAACGGTTAACAGTGGGTTAACAGTTAACAGTGGGTTAACAGTGGGTTAACAGTTAACAGTGGGTTAACAGTGGGTTAACAGTTAACAGTGGGTTAACAGTGGGTAAACAGTGGGTAAACAGTGGGTTAACAGTGGGTTAACAGTGGGTTAACAGTTAACAGTGGGTTAACAGTTAACAGTGGGTTAACAGTGGGTTAACAGTGGGTTAACAGTTAACAGTGGGTTAACAGTGGGTTAACAGTGGTTAACAGTTAACAGTGGGTTAACAGTGGGTTAACAGTTAACAGTGGGTTAACAGTGGGTTAACAGTGGGTTAACAGTTAACAGTGGGTTAACAGTTAACAGTGGGTTAACAGTGGGTTAAAGTGGGTTAACAGTTAACAGTGGGTTAACAGTGGGTTAACAGTTAACAGTGGGTTAACAGTGGGTTAACAGTTAAAGTCATGTCCCACGGGCTCTGGTCTAAAGTCATGTCCCACAGGGCTCTGGTCTAAAGTCATGTCCCACAGGGCTCTGGTCTAAAGTCATGTCCCACAGGGCTCTGGTCTAAAGTCATGTCCCACAGGGCTCTGGTCTAAAGTCATGTCCCACAGGGCTCTGGTCTAAAGTCATGTCCCACAGGGCTCTGGTCTAAAGTCATGTCCCACAGGGCTCTGGTCTAAAGTCATGTCCCACAGGGCTCTGGTCTAAAGTCATGTCCCACAGGGCTCTGGTCTAAAGTCATGTCCCACAGGGCTCTGGTCTAAAGCCATGTCCCACAGGGCTCTGGTCTAAAGTCATGTCCCACAGGGCTCTGGTCTAAAGCCATGTCCCACAGGGCTCTGCTCTAAAGTCATGTCCCACAGGGCTCTGGTCTAAAGTCATGTCCCACAGGGCTCTGGTCTAAAGCCATGTCCCACAGGGCTCTGGTCTAAAGCCATGTCCCACAGGGCTCTGGTCTAAAGCCATGTCCCACAGGGCTCTGGTCTAAAGCCATGTCCCACAGGGCTCTGGTCTAAAGCCATGTCCCACAGGGCTCTGGTCTAAAGCCATGTCCCACAGGGCTCTGGTCTAAAGCCATGTCCCACAGGGCTCTGGTCTAAAGTCATGTCCCACAGGGCTCTGGTCTAAAGCCATGTCCCACAGGGCTCTGGTCTAAAGACATGTCCCACAGGGCTCTGGTCTAAAGTCATGTCCCACAGGGCTCTGGTCTAAAGCCATGTCCCACAGGGCTCTGGTCTAAAGCCATGTCCCACAGGGCTCTGGTCTAAAGCCATGTCCCACAGGGCTCTGGTCTAAAGCCATGTCCCACAGGGCTCTGGTCTAAATTCATGTCCCACAGGGCTCTGGTCTAAAGCCATGTCCCACAGGGCTCTGGTCTAAAGCCATGTCCCACAGGGCTCTGGTCTAAAGTCAAGTCCCACAGGGCTCTGGTCTAAATTCATGTCCCACAGGGCTCTGGTCTAAAGCCATGTCCCACAGGGCTCTGGTCTAAAGCCATGTCCCACAGGGCTCTGGTCTAAAGTCATGTCCCACAGGGCTCTGGTCTAAAGCCATGTCCCACAGAGCTCTGGTCTAAAGACATGTCCCACAGGGCTCTGGTCTAAAGTCATGTCCCACAGGGCTCTGGTCTAAAGCCATGTCCCACAGGGCTACTGGTCTAAACCATGTCCCACAGGGCTTTCTAAAGCCATGTCCCACAGGGCTCTGGTCTAAAGCCATGTCCCACAGGGCTCTGGTCTAAATTCATGTCCCACAGGGCTCTGGTCTAAAGCCATGTCCCACAGGGCTCTGGTCTAAAGCCATGTCCCACAGGGCTCTGGTCTAAAGTCATGTCCCACAGGGCTCTGGTCTAAAGACATGTCCCACAGGGCTCTGGTCTGGGTTCATATGAACCCATATATTCATATGAACCTATATTCCTACAGAGAAAGCACATGAACATGACCTTACCTAGAGTCACATGTACTGTACAATACTTCAATACATGTTTGGTTTTAAATAATTAATATTATCATTAATTAATGCTTCATGTCATTTGAAAGCTGTTTTAAAAAAAAAAAGCTTGTTCAGTTTGGTTTGTTATCTGGTCTGGATGTGATTGTTTCCATCGAAGAATGAATGAGTGTCTGCTCTCAATGTTCCTTTCTCTCCTGGTAGATCACTGTCTGTGTGCGTTCCAAATGGCAACCTAATACCTCCATCGTGCACTTACTTTAGACCAGGGGCAAATCATCAAAAGTAGTGCAGAAGAGGGTACCAATTGGAACACAAGCCAAATTCTGTGGCTGTCTTTCAGAGCATCTGCATGTTATCAGGCTCTCTAGATACAATGAGCTTCTAATGGACAGTCGCAGAGAATCAGAGCGAAGAGAATCGATACAGCATGCATTAACACACACAGAGACACTGGTGCATATTAAATACGGAGCCAAGTGAAGGAGACGAGCACAGAGAACAACCGACATACTAAATGTTTAGAGTTGTGTTCAAGAAATACAATCAACAATCAATTAAAATGTATTTTATGAAGCCCTTCTTACAACAGTAGTTGTCACCAATTGCTTTGTAGTCACGCAGCCTGGTCTCCAAAGAGCCAATAATAAGCAAAAGCAAAAATGCATTCTCTAATAATCTGATGCTCTAACATGTAATCTGATGCTCTAACATGTAATCTGATGCTAACATGTAATCTGATGCTAACATGTAATCTGATGCTAACATGTAATATGATGCTCTAACATGTAATCTGATGCTAACATGTAATCTGATGCTAACATGTAATCTGATGCTAACATGTAATCTGATGCTAACATGTAATATGATGCTCTAACATGTAATCTGATGCTCTAACATGTAATCTGATGCTAACATGTAATCTGATGCTAACATGTAATCTGATGCTAACATGTAATCTGATGCTAACATGTAATATGATGCTCTAACATATAATCTGATGCTCTAACATGTAATCTGATGCTAACATGTAATCTGATGCTAACATGTAATCTGATGCTAACATGTAATCTGATGCTAACATGTAATCTGATGCTAACATGTAATCTGATGCTAACATGTAATCTGATGCTAACATGTAATATGATGCTCTAACATGTAATCTGATGCTCTAACATGTAATCTGATGCTCTAACATGTAATCTGATGCTAACATGTAATCTGATGCTAACATGTAATCTGATGCTAACATGTAATATGATGCTCTAACATGTAATCTGATGCTCTAACATGTAATCTGATGCTCTAACATGTAATCTGATGCTAACATGTAATCTGATGCTCTAACATGTAATCTGATGCTCTAACATGTAATCTGATGCTAACATGTAATCTGATGCTAACATGTAATCTGATGCTCTAACATGTAATCTGATGCTAACATGTAATATGATGCTCTAACATGTAATCTGATGCTAACATGTAATATGATGCTCTAACATGTAATCTGATGCTAACATGTAATATGATGCTCTAACATGTAATCTGATGCTCTAACATGTAATCTGATGCTAACATGTAATCTGATGCTAACATGTAATCTGATGCTCTAACATGTAATCTGATGCTAACATGTAATCTGATGCTCTAACATGTAATCTGATGCTCTAACATGTAATATGATGCTCTAACATGTAATCGGATGCTCTAACATGTAATATGATGCTCTAACATATATTCTGATGTTCTAACATGTAATCTGATGCTCTAACATGTAATCTGATGCTAACATGTAATCTGATGCTAACATGTAATCTGATGCTCTAACATGTAATCTGATGCTAACATGTAATCTGATGCTAACATGTAATCTTATGCTAACATGTAATCTGATGCTCTAACATGTAATCTGATGCTAACATGTAATATGATGCTCTAACATGTAATCTGATGCTAACATGTAATATTTTATGATGCTCTAACATGTAATCTGATGCTAACATGTAATATGATGCTCTAACATGTAATCTGATACTCTAACATGTAATCTGATGCTAACATGTAATCTGATGCTCTAACATGTAATCTGATGCTAACATGTAATATGATGCTCTAACATGTAATAATCTGATGCTCTAACATGTAATCTGATGCTCTTACATGTAATCTGACGCTCTAACATGTATTCTGATGCTCTAACATGTAATCTAATGTTAACATGTAATCTGATGCTAACATGTAATCTGATGCTCTAACATGTAATCTGATGCTAACATGTAATATGCTGCTCTAACATGTAATCTGATGCTCTAACATGTAATATGATGCTCTAACATGTAATCGGATGCTCTAACATGTAATATGATGCTCTAACATGTAATAATCTGATGCTCTAACATGTAATCTGATGCTCTTACATGTAATCTGGGACGCTCTAACATGTATTCTGATGCTCTAACATGTAATCTAATGCTAACATGTAATCTGATGCTAACATGTAATCTGATGCTCTAACATGTAATCTGATGCTAACATGTAATATGCTGCTCTAACATGTAATCTGATGCTCTAACATGTAATATGATGCTCTAACATGTAATCGGATGCTCTAACATGTAATATGATGCTCTAACATATATTCTGATGTTCTAACATGTAATCTGATGCTCTAACATGCAATCTGATGCTCTAACATGTAATCTGATGCTCTAACATGTAATCTGATGCTCTAACATGTATTCTGATGCTCTAACATGTAATCTGATGTTCTAACATGTAATCTGATGCTCTAACATGCAATCTGATGCTCTAACATGTAATCTGATGCTCTAACATGTAATCTGATGCTCTAACATGTATTCTGATGCTGTAACATGTAATCTGATGTTCTAACATGTAATCTGATGCTCTAACATGTATTCTGATGCTCTAACATGTAATCTGATGCTCTAACTCTGATGCTAACATGTAATCTGATGCTCTAACATGTAATATGATGCTCTAACATGTAATCGGATGCTCTAACATGTAATATAATGCTCTAACATATATTCGTATGTTCTAACATGTAATCTGATGCTCTAACATGCAATCTGATGCTCTAACATGTAATCTGATGCTCTAACATGTAATCTGATGCTCTAACATGTATTCTGATGCTCTAACATGTAATCTGATGCTCTAACATGCAATCTGATGCTCTAACATGTAATCTGATGCTTTAACATGTATCTGATGCTCTAACATGTAATCTGATGTTCTAACATGTAATCTGAAGCTCTAACATATATTCTGATGTTCTAACATGTAATCTGATGCTCTAACTCTGATGCTAACATGTAATCTGATGCTAACATGTAATATGATGCTCTAACATGTAATCTGATGCTCTAACTCTGATGCTAACATGTAATCTGATGCTCTAACTCTGATGCTAACATGTAATCTGATGCTCTAACATGTATTCTGATGCTCTAACATGTAATCTGATGTTCTAACATGTAATCTGATGCTCTAACATGCAATCTGATGCTCTAACATGTAATCTGATGCTCTAACATGTAATCTGATGCTCTAACATGTATTCTGATGCTCTAACATGTAATCTGATGTTCTAACATGTAATCTGATGCTCTAACATGTATTCTGATGCTCTAACATGTAATCTGATGCTCTAACTCTGATGCTAACATGTAATCTGATGCTCTAACATGTAATATGATGCTCTAACATGTAATCGGATGCTCTAACATGTAATATGATGCTCTAACATATATTCTGATGTTCTAACATGTAATCTGATGCTCTAACATGCAATCTGATGCTCTAACATGTAATCTGATGCTCTAACATGTAATCTGATGCTCTAACATGTATTCTGATGCTCTAACATGTAATCTGATGCTCTAACATGCAATCTGATGCTCTAACATGCAATCTGATGCTCTAACATGTAATCTGATGCTCTAACATGTATCTGATGCTCTAACATGTAATCTGATGTTCTAACATGTAATCTGAAGCTCTAACATATATTCTGATGTTCTAACATGTAATCTGATGCTCTAACTCTGATGCTAACATGTAATCTGATGCTAACATGTAATATGATGCTCTAACATGTCATCTGATGCTCTAACATGTAATCTGATGCTCTAACTCTGATGCTAACATGTAATCTGATGCTCTAACTCTGATGCTAACATGTAATCTGATGCTCTTACTGTACATATATCAATGATGTTGCTCTTGCTGCGGCGATTCCCTGATCCACCTCTACGCAGACGACACCATTCTATATACTTTCGGCCCGTCATTGGACACTGTGCTATCTAACCTCCAAACGAGCTTCAATGCCATACAGCACTCCTTCCGTGGCCTCCAACTGCTCTTAAACGCGAGTAAAACCAAATGCAAGCTTTTCAACCGATCGCTGCCTGCACCCGCATGCCCGACTAGCATCACCACCCTGGATGGTTCCGACCTTGAATATGTGGACATCTATAAGTACCTAGGTGTCTGGCTAGACTGCAAACTCTCCTTCCAGACTCACATCAAACATCTCCAATCGAAAATCAAATCAAGAGTCGGCTTTCTATTCCGCAACAAAGCCTCCTTCACTCACGCCGCCAAGCTTACCCTAGTAAAACTGACTATCCTACCGATCCTCGACTTCGTATGTCATCTACAAAAATGTCTTCCAACACTCTACTCAGCAAACTGGATGCAGTCTATCACAGTGCCATCCGTTTTGTCACTAAAGCACCTTATACCACCCACCACTGCGACTTGTATGCTCTAGTCGGCTGGCCCTCACTACATATTCGTAGACCCACTGGCTCCAGGTCATCTACATGTCCATGCTAGGTAAAGCTCCGCCTTATCTCAGTTCACTGGTCACGATGGCAACACCCATCCGTAGCACGCGCTCCAGCAGTTGTATCTCACTGATCATCCCTAAAGCCAACACCTATTTTGGCCGCCTTTCGTTCCAGTACTCTGCGGCAAGGTGTCTGGCAACATGACTGAATACAAACAGTGCAGCTATTCCCTCCGCAAGGCTATTAAACAAGCTAAGCGTCAGTACAGAGACAAAGTGGAATCTCAATTCAATGGCTCAGACACAAGAGGCATGTGGCAGGGTCTACAGTCAATCACGGACTACAAGATGAAATCCAGCCCAGTCACGGACCAGGATGTCTTGTTCCCAGGCAGACTAAATAACTTTTTGCCCGCTTTGAGGACAATACAGTGCCACTGACACGGCCTGCAACGGAAACATGCGGTCTCTCCTTCACTGCAGCCGAGGTGAGTAAGACATTTAAACGTGTTAACCCTCGCAAGGCTGCAGGCCCAGACGGCATCCCCAGCCGCGCCTCAGAGCATGCGCAGACCAGCTGGCCGGTGTGTTTACGGACATATTCAATCAATCCCTATACCAGTCTGCTGTTCCCACATGCTTCAAGAGGGCCACCATTGTTCCTGTTCCCAAGAAAGCTAAGGTAACTGAGCTAAACGACTACCGCCCGTAGCACTCACTTCCGTCATCATGAAGTGCTTTGAGAGACTAGTCAAGGACCATATCACCTCCACCCTACCTGACACCCTAGACCCACTCCAATTTGCTTACCGCCCAAATAGGTCCACAGACGATGCAATCTCAACCACACTGCACACTGCCCTAACCCACCTGGACAAGAGGAATACCTATGTGAGAATGCTGTTCATCGACTACAGCTCGGCATTCAACACCATAGTACCCTCCAAGCTCGTCATCAAGCTCGAGACCCTGGGTCTCGACCCCGCCCTGTGCAACTGGGTACTGGACTTCCTGACGGGCCGCCCCCAGGTGGTGAGGGTAGGCAACAACATCTCCTCCCCGCTGATCCTCAACACGGGGGCCCCACAAGGGTGCGTTCTGAGCCCTCTCCTGTACTCCCTGTTCACCCACGACTGCGTGGCCACGCACGCCTCCAACTCAATCATCAAGTTTGCGGACGACACAACAGTGGTAGGCTTGATTACCAACAACGTAAGACGGCCTACAGGGAGGAGGTGAGGGCCCTCGGAGTGTGGTGTCAGGAAAATAACCTCACACTCAACGTCAACAAAACTAAGGAGATGATTGTGGACTTCAGGAAACAGCAGAGGAACACCCCCTATTCACATCGATGGAACAGTAGTGGAGAGGGTAGCTAGTTTTAAGTTCCTCGGCATACACATCACAGACAAACTGAATTGGTCCACTCACACTGACAGCGTCGTGAAGAAGAGCGCAGCAGCGCCTATTCAACCTCAGGAGGCTGAAGAAATTCGGCTTGTCACCAAAAGCACTCACAAACTTCTACAGATGCACAATCGAGAGCATCCTGGCGGGCTGTATCACCGCCTGGTACGGCCTGCTCCGCCCTCAACCGTAAGGCTCTCAGAGGGTAGTGAGGACTGCACAACGCATCACCGGGGGCAAACTACCTGCCCTCCAGGACACCTACACCACCCGTTGTTACAGGAAGGCCATAAAGATCATCAAGGACATCAACCACCCGAACCACTGCCTGTTCACCCCGCTATCATCCAGAAGGCGAGGTCAGTACAGGTGCATCAAAGCTGGGACCGAGAGACTGAAAAACAGCTTCTATCTCAAGGCCATCAGACTGTTAAACAGCCACCACTAACATTGAGTGGCTGCTGCCAACACACTGTCATTGACACTGACCCAACTCCAGCCATTTTAATAATGGGAATTGATGGGAAATTATGTAAATATATCACTAGCCACTTTAAACAATGCTACCTTATATAATGTTACTTACCCTACATTATTCATCTCATATGCATATGTATATACTGTACTCTATATCATCGACTGCATCCTTATGTAACACATGTATCACTAGCCACTTTAACTATGCCACTTTGTTTACTTTGTCTACACACTCATCTCATATGTACATACTGTACTCGATACCATCTACTGTATGCTGCTCTGTACCATCACTCATTCATATATCCTTATGTACATGTTCCTTATCCCCTTACACTGTGTATAAGACAGTAGTTTTGGAATTGTTAGTTAGATTACTTGTTGGTTATCACTGCATTGTCGGAACTAGAAGCACAAGCATTTCGCTACACTCGCATTTAACATCTGCTAACCATGTGTATGTGACAAATAAAATTTGATTTGATTTGATTTGCCTGTGACTGGAACGAATTGCAAAAATCGCTGAAGTTGGAGACTTTTATCTCCCTCTCCAACTTCAAACATCAGCTATCCGAGCAGCTAACCGATCGCTGCAGCTGTACATAGTCTATAGGTAAATAGCTCACCCATTTTCACCTACCTCATTCCCATACTGTTTTTATACTGTTTTTATTTATTTACTTTTCTGCTCTTTTGCACACCAATATCTCTACCTGTACATGACCATCTGATCATTTATCACTCCAGTGTTAATCTGCAAAATTGTATTATTCGCCTACCTCCTCATGCCTTTTGCACACATTGTATATAGACTCCCCTTTTTTTCTACTGTGTTATTGACTTGTTAATTGTTTACTCCATGTGTAACTCTGTGTTGTCTGTTCACACTGCTATGCTTTATCTTGGCCAGGTCGCAGTTGCAAATGAGAACTTGTTCTCAACTAGCCTACCTGGTTAAATAAAGGTGAAATAAAAAAATAAAAAAACATGTAATCTGATGCTCTAACATGTAATCTGATGCTTTTACATGTAATCTGATGCTTTTACATGTAATCTGACGCTCTAACATGTATTCTGATGCTCTAACATGTATTCTGATGTTCTAACATGTAATCTGATGCTCTAACTCTGATGCTAACATGTAATCTGATGCTCTTACTGTACATGTAATCTGATGCTCTAACATGTAATCTGATGCTTTTACATGTAATCTGATGCTCTAATATGTAATCTGATGCTTTTACATGTAATCTGATGCTTTTACATGTAATATGATGCTCTTACTGTACATGTAATATGATGCTCTAACATGTAATCTGATGCTTTTACATGTAATCTGATGATTTGACATGTAATCTGATGCTCTAACATGTAATCTGATGCTCTAACATGTAATCTGATGCTTTTACATGTAATCTGATGCTCTAACGTGTAATCTGATGCTCTAACATGTAATCTGATGCTCTAACATGTAATCTGATGCTAACATGTAATCTGATGCTAACATGTAATCTGATGCTCTAACATGTAATCTGATGCTCTAACATGTATCTGATGTATAATCTGATGCTCTTTAAACTTCTTAAAGATCGGACCCTTTTTCTACATTTTTGCCTAAAATGATATACCCAAATCTAACTTCCTGTAACTCAGGACCTAAAATGACATACCCAAATCTAACTGCCTGTAACTCAGGACCTAAAATGACATACCCAAATCTAACTGCCTGTAACTCAGGACCTAAAATGATATACCCAAATCTAACTGCCTGTAACTCAGGACCTGAAGCAAGGAAGTGCATATTCTTGGTACCATTTCAAAGGAAACAGATTGCAGTTTGTGGAAATGTGAAATGAATATAGGAGAATATAACACATTAGATTTGGTAAAGGATAATGTAACCCCCCAAAAATGTTTTTTTTTTCTGTTTTTTTGTACCATCATTTTTGAAACACAAGAGAAAGGCCATAATGTATTTTACCAGCCCAGATACAATTTATATTTTGGCCACTAGATGGCAGCATTGTATGTGTAACGTTTTAGACTGATCCAATGAACCATTGCATATCTGTTCAAAATTCTATATCAAGACTGCCCAAATATGCCTAATTGGTTTATTAATACATTTTCAAGTTCTTAATTGTGCACTCTTCTCAAACAATAGCATGATATTCATTCACTGTAATAGCTACTGTAAATTGGACAGTGCAGTTCGATTAAAAAGAATGTAAGCTTTCTGCCAATATCAGATATCTCTATGTCCTGGGCATTGTTTTTGTTACCTACAACCTCATGCTTATCACATTAGCCTACGTTAGCTCAACCGTCCCACGGAGGGGACACCGATCCCCTCCGTGTAATCAGTGTAATCTGATGCTCTTACTGTATATTAAATCTGATCATTTTACATGTTGTCGGATCATGTGTCCATGCCAGTACATGCCTGGATGCTTAAATATGTGGATTTTTACCCCATGAAGATTCAGAGAGGACCAGAAAAAGAATCTCCACTACCTGTCTGTCTGCAGCCAACCCATGGCTAAATCCTAAATGGTACCCTAGTCCCTATGTCGTCATATGCAGAGCCAGGACCCTGGTTAAAAGTAGTGCACTATATAGGGAGTAGGGTACCATTTGGGACGCAGCCGGTGTCTCCCCATACATGTGTTCAGGCGGTCAGAAACAGCTGCTACCTGTTGAACCAAGGTGTTACAGGTAAGAAAAGATGGTGCAGCTGGGCACTGGAGCAGGTGTAGAAAGGTAGACAGGCTAGTTGTCTCATTGGAGCAGGTGTAGAGAGGTAGACAGGCTAGTTGTCTCATTGGAGCAGGTGTAGAGAGGTAGACAGGCTAGTTGTCTCATTGGAGCAGGTGTAGAGAGGTAGACAGGCTAGTTGTCTCATTGGAGCAGGTGTAGAGAGGTAGACAGGCTAGTTGTCTCATTGGAGCAGGTGTAGAGAGGTAGACAGGCTAGTTGTCTCATTGGAGCAGGTGTAGAGGGGTAGACAGGCTAGTTGTCTCACTGGAGCAGGTGCAGAGGGGTAGACAGGCTAGTTGTCTCATTGGAGCAGGTGTAGAGAGGTAGACAGGCTAGTTGTCTCATTGGAGCAGGTGTAGAGAGGTAGACAGGCTAGTTGTCTCATTGGAGCAGGTGTAGAGAGGTAGACAGGCTAGTTGTCTCATTGGAGCAGGTGTAGAGAGGTAGACAGGCTAGTTGTCTCATTGGAGCAGGTGTAGAGAGGTAGACAGGCTAGTTGTCTCATTGGAGCAGGTGTAGAGAGGTAGACAGGCTAGTTGTCTCATTGGAGCAGGTGTAGAGAGGTAGACAGGCTAGTTGTCTCATTGGAGCAGGTGTAGAGAGGTAGACAGGCTAGTTGTCTCATTGGAGCAGGTGTAGAGAGGTAGACAGGCTAGTTGTCTCATTGGAGCAGGTGTAGAGAGGTAGACAGGCTAGTTGTCTCATTGTAGCAGGTGTAGAGAGGTAGACAGGCTAGTTGTCTCATTGTAGCAGGTGTAGAAAGGTAGACAGGCTAGTGGTCTCATTGTAGCAGGTGTAGAGAGGTAGACAGGCTAGTGGTCTCATTGTAGCAGGTGTAGAGAGGTAGACAGGCTAGTTGTCTCATTGAGGCAGGTGTAGAGAGGTAGACAGGCTAGTTGTGTCATTGGAGCAGATGTAGAGAGGCTAGTTGTCTCATTGGAGCAGCTGTAGAGAGGCTAGTTGTGTCATTGGAGCAGGTGTAGAGAGGCTAGTTGTCTCATTGGAGCAGGTGTAGAGAGGTAGACAGGCTAGTTGTCTCATTGGAGCAGCTGTAGAGAGGCTAGTTGTGTCATTGGAGCAGGTGTAGACAGGCTAGTTGTCTCATTGGAGCAGGTGTAGACAGGCTAGTTGTCTCATTGGAGCAGCTGTAGAGAGGCTAGTTGTGTCATTGGAGCAGGTGTAGAGAGGCTAGTTGTCTCATTGGAGCAGGTGTAGACAGGCTAGTTGTCTCATTGGAGCAGGTGTAGAGAGGTAGACAGGCTAGTTGTCTCATTGGAGCAGGTGTAGAGAGGCTAGTTGTCTCATTGGAGCAGGTGTAGAGAGGTAGACAGGCTAGTTGTCTCATTGGAGCAGGTGTAGAGAGGTAGACAGGCTAGTTGTGTCATTGGAGCAGATGTAGAGAGGCTAGTTGTCTCATTGGAGCAGCTGTAGACAGGCTAGTTGTCTCATTGGAGCAGGTGTAGAGAGGCTAGTTGTCTCATTGGAGCAGCTGTAGAGAGGCTAGTTGTCTCATTGGAGCAGGTGTAGACAGGCTAGTTGTCTCATTGGAGCAGGTGTAGACAGGCTAGTTGTCTCATTGGAGCAGGTGTAGAGAGGTAGACAGGCTAGTTGTCTCATTGTAGCAGGTGTAGAGAGGTAGACAGGCTAGTTGTCTCATTGGAGCAGGTGTAGAGAGGTAGACAGGCTAGTTGTCTCATTGGAGCAGGTGTAGAGAGGTAGACAGGCTAGTTGTCTCATTGGAGCAGCTGTAGAGAGGCTAGTTGTCTCATTGGAGCAGGTGTAGAGAGGTAGACAGGCTAGTTGTCTCACTGGAGCAGGTGTAGAGAGGTAGACAGGCTAGTTGTCTCATTGGAGCAGGTGTAGAGAGGTAGACAGGCTAGTTGTCTCATTGGAGCAGGTGTAGAGAGGTAGACAGGCTAGTTGTCTCATTGGAGCAGGTGTAGAGAGGTAGACAGGCTAGTTGTCTCATTGGAGCAGCTGTAGAGAGGTAGACAGGCTAGTTGTCTCATTGGAGCAGGTGTAGAGAGGTAGACATGCTAGTTGTCTCATTGGAGCAGGTGTAGAGAGGTAGACAGGCTAGTTGTCTCATTGGAGCAGCTGTAGAGAGGTAGACAGGCTATTTGTCTCATTGGAGCAGGTGTAGAGAGGTAGACAGGCTAGTTGTCTCACTGGAGCAGGTGTAGAGAGGTAGACAGGCTAGTTGTCTCATTGGAGCAGGTGTAGAGAGGTAGACAGGCTAGTTGTCTCATTGGAGCAGGTGTAGAGAGGTAGACAGGCTAGTTGTCTCATTGGAGCAGGTGTAGAGAGGCTAGTTGTCTCATTGGAGCAGGTGTAGAGAGGCTAGTTGTCTCATTGGAGCAGGTGTAGAGAGGTAGACAGGCTAGTTGTCTCATTGGAGCAGGTGTAGACAGGCTAGTTGTCTCATTGGAGCAGGTGTAGAGAGGCTAGTTGTCTCACTGGAGCAGGTGTAGAGTCCAGATGTCAAAATCAAATCACATTTTATTTGTCACAGGTGCCAAAATAGTGAAATGCTTACTAACATGCCCTTAACCAATAATGCAGTTTTAAGAAAAATACCTGTTAAGTAAAAAATATATTAGTAAAAAATAAGAGTAACAAATAATTAAAGAGCAGCAGTAAAATAACAATAGTGAGACTATTTACAGGGGATACCGGAACATAGTCAATGTGTGGGGGCACCGGTTAGTCAGCCTGGTTGAGGTAGTATGTACATGGATATATAGTTAAAGTGACTATGGTAGAGTTAATAAAGTGACTATAATAAACAGAGAGTAGCAGCAGCGTAAAAGAGGGGGAGAAGGCATGCATATGGTCTGGGTAGCCATCTGATTAGCTGTTCAGGAGTATCATGGCTTCGGGGGTAGAAGCTGTTTAGAAGCCTCTTGGACCTAGACGTGGCGCTCCGGTACTGCTTGCCGTGCGGTAGTAGAGAGAACAGTCTGTGACTAGGGTGGCTGGAGTCTTTGACAATTTTTAGGGCCTTCCTCTGACACCAACTGGTATAGAGGTCCAGGAAGCTTGGCCCCATTGATGTACTGGGCCGTACGCCTCTGTAGTGCCTTGCGGTCGGTAGCAGTGCAGTTTCCATACCAGGCAGTGTTGCAACCAGTGGCTCTCGACGGTGCAGCTATATAAACTTTTGAGGATCTGAAGAGCCTTGTCAAATATTTTCAGACTCCTGAGGGGGAATAGGTTTTGTCGTGCCCTCTTCACGACTGTCACGACTGTCTTGGTTTGCTTTGACCATGATAGTTTGTTGGTGATGTGGACACCAAGGAACTTAAAGCTCTCAACCCGCTCCACGACAGCCCCGCCGATGAAAATGGGCTTCCTTTTCCTGTAGTCCACAATCATCTCCTTTGTCTTGATCACATTGAGGGAGAGGTTGTTGTCCTGGCACCACACGGCCAGGTCTCTGATCTCCTCCCTATAGGCCGTCTCATCGTTGTCGGTGATCAGGTCTACCACTGTTGTGTCATCAGCAAACTTAAGGATGGTGTTGGAGTCGTGTCTGGCCATGCAGTCATGAGTGAACAAGGAGTACAGGAGGGGACTGAGCACACACCCCTGAGGGGCCCCTGTGTTGAGGATCAGCGTGGCGGATGTGTTGTTACCTACCCTTACCACCTGGGGGCGGCCCGTTAGGAAGTCCAGAATCCAGTTGCAGAGGAAGGTGTTTAGTCCCAGTGTCCTTAGCTTAGTGATCAGCTTTGAGGGCACTATGGTGTTGAACGCTGAGCTGTAGTCAATGAACAGCATTCTCACGAAGGTGTTCCTTTTGTCCAGGTGGGAAAGGGCAGCGTGGAGTGCAATGGAGATGGCATCATCTGTGGATCTGTTAGGGCGGGAGGGGGCTACAGTGAATGGGTGACATAAAGCTAATAAAACTAAATGTATTCTGATAATTGTGCGTGACTTCACTATTACTTACTAAAACTGTTGTTACGCTATGGTTCTTATTTTATTTTGTTAGGATTATTTTTGCTCTTACTGTAGTCCACTCCCGACCAGTGCCTGCGTTGCCCAACGGTCTAAGACAGTGCATAGCAGTGTAAGCTGTGTTGCTACAGATGCTGGTTTAATACCTGTGCTGACCTCGACTGGGAGACCCATGTGATGGGTTTCTCTCCCTCTAAAAACAGAAATATATCATTCTAAAAAACAGACTGGCTTTATTTACAAATTTGTAACAATGTCTCACCCTATGTTCAAGAATGGCCTTTTTCTCGCTCAATTTACGTTATTTGAAAACAAAATCATCTGCCTTGTAGTTCTCCACCTGTATCCAATGAAGGCGCGCGAGGTTCAAGGAACAAGGGCAGTGGGCACGACATGGGCCGCAGGGCCATGCACAGAAGATGGAGCTAGCCCATGGGGAAGGGAGGAGGAGGAAGGGGGAGGGGGGCTGGACCCCCCCCCCCACCACACTGGGTAGCACACACTTTAAGAGACATTGCACTAATAATGGCGTTGACTAGGAAACCTTCCTGCTGTTCTTAGTACCAGTCTGCACGTTCAGAATAAAACAATGTAACTAATAATGGCATCTTTATGCTTTTGTTAATAAAATAATGATAAAAATACTATTTCATAATGACAATCTTTATTTAGTTATGGATCCATAATGAATTACTATGGGAATAAATATCACTGAATTACAGAAATATTGGAACAAAGTTATCTAACGAAGGTAAAGAAAGTGTTGCTTACTGGAAAATATCCTTCAAACACACGGTCACGTTGTACAGCACCATTATGTCTATTAGCAGGCAGCTGGACAATAGACTAGAAGGAGGGTAGGGGGGTCTATTAGCAGGCAGCTGGACAATAGACTAGAAGGAGGGTAGGGGGGTCTATTAGCAGGCAGCTGGACAATAGACTAGAAGGAGGGTAGGGGTCTAGCAGGCAGCTGGACAATAGACTAGAAGGAGGGTAGGGGTCTATTAGCAGGCAGCTGGACAATAGACTAGAAGGAGGGTAGGGGGTCTATTAGCAGGCAGCTGGACAATAGACTAGAAGGAGGGTAGGGGGTCTATTAGCAGGCAGCTGGACAATAGACTAGAAGGAGGGTAGGGGGGTCTATTAGCAGGTAGCTGGACAATAGACTAGAAGGAGGAGGTAGGGGGTCTATTAGCAGGCAGCTGGACAATAGACTAGAAGGAGGGTAGGGGGGTCTATTAGCAGGCAGCTGGACAATAGACTAGAAGGAGGGTAGGGGGTCTATTAGCAGGCAGCTGGACAATAGACTAGAAGGAGGGTAGGGGTCTATTAGCAGGCAGCTGGACAATAGACTAGAAGGAGGGTAGGGGTCTATTAGCAGGCAGCTGGACAATAGACTAGAAGGAGGGTAGGGGTCTATTAGCTATTAGCAGGCAGCTGGACAATAGACTAGAAGGAGGGTAGGGGTCTATTAGCAGGCAGCTGGACAATAGACTAGAAGGAGGGTAGGGGGGTCTATTAGCAGGTAGCTGGACAATAGACTAGAAGGAGGGTAGGGGGTCTATTAGCAGGTAGCTGGACAATAGACTAGAAGGAGGGGGGGTCTATTAGGGGCTGGACAATAGACTAGAAGGAGGGTAGGGGTCTATTAGGGCAGCTGGACAATAGACTAGAAGGAGGGTAGGGGGGTCTATTAGCAGGCAGCTGGACAATAGACTAGAAGGAGGGTAGGGGGGTCTATTAGCAGGTAGCTGGACAATAGACTAGAAGGAGGGTAGGGGGGTCTATTAGCAGGTAGCTGGACAATAGACTAGAAGGAGGGTAGGGGGGTCTATTAGCAGGCAGCTGGACAATAGACTAGAAGGAGGGTAGGGGGGTCTATTAGCAGGTAGCTGGACAATAGACTAGAAGGAGGGTAGGGGGGTCTATTAGCAGGTAGCTGGACAATAGACTAGAAGGAGGGTAGGGGGGTCTATTAGCAGGCAGCTGGACAATAGACTAGAAGGAGGGTAGGGGGGTCTATTAGCAGGTAAATGTATTTCTTCAGTTAGGTTGGTTGCAATTTCAGTTGAATCCACCAGAAAAGACAAAACAAACTATAATAATTATTATTATGTCCGTGATTGGTAGTCCCATAGCGTGGCGCACAATTGGCCCAGCGTTTCTCTCTAAAAACAGAAATAAATGTTTTGGCCTTTACAAATATTACTTAGGCCTTTATTCCGATTACAATCGCTCAATTTCATTTTTTTTTTAAACAAAATAACCTCCAAAATATTGTTATGGAACCCCAGTGATTGACCGTCATCTTGAACTTCTTCCATTTTCTAATAATTGCGCCAACAGTTGTTGCCTTCTCACCAAGCTGCTTGCCTATTGTCCTTTAGCCCATCCCAGCCTTGTGCAGGTCTACAAATTTCATCACTGATGTCCTTACACAGCTCTCTGGTCTTGGCCATTGTGGAGAGGTTGGAGTTTGTTTGAGTGTGTGGAGATGTGTCTTTTATACAGGTAACGAGTTCAAACAGGTGCAGTTAATACAGGAGAACAGGAGGGCTTCTTAAAGAAAAACTAACAGGTCTGTGAGAGCCGGAATTCTTACTGGTTGGTAGGTGATCAAATACTTATGTCATGCAAAAAAATGCAAATGTAAAAAAAAAATTGATTCCGTCTCTCACAGTTGAAGTGTACCTATGATAAAAAATTAAAGACCTCTACATGATTTATAGTGTATCAAATCCCCACTGTACATAGATCTCCACCCCTTGTCTTACCAGAGACTACTGGTCTGTCCTGCCGATACTGTGTATAACCCGCCAGCTGTATGCTATTCATGTCCTCGTTCAGCCACGACTCGTAAGATATTACAGTTTTTAATGTCCCATTAGTAGGATATACGTGCTTGTAGTTCGTCTATTTTATTATCCAATGATTGTACTGTGGCTAATAGGACCGATGGTAAAGGAAAATGACCCACTCGACGCCGGATACTTACCAGGCACCCCGACCTTCGTCCCTGATATCTCCGTCTCTTTCTCCTGCGAATGACGGGGATGAGGGCCTTGTCGGGTTTCTGGAGTAAATCCCTCTGGTCCGACTCGTTAAAGAAAAAATAGTCTTTCAATACGAGGTGAGTAATTTCTGTTCTGATTTCTAGAACCTCTTTTCGGTCATAAGAGAATATGTGTAAAAAAAACACACAATTGGTTAGGAGCCCGTAAAACGGCAGCCATTCTCTCCAGCGCCAAAGTACTCTCATTGGAGCAGGTAGAGAGAGACTAGATGTCTATATTCCAACCATATGTGTACCTGTGGCTGTATTCTAATCATATATGTTACTGCTCTCCTGCCATTAGTGCAGTTCTGCAGCTATTGACCATGACCATTAGAGGCCTATAGGGCTCCGGTGAACAGTAGTGCACTATATAGAGAATAGGGTGTCATTTGGGACACACATTAGGCCTCAGAGCAAATATACTCCCCTATGCATTTATATTGACAGTGAAGCTAAAACTTTTAATTCGGCTCTATACTCCAGCATTTTGGATTCGAGATAACATTTTTACAAACATTGAGTGTACAAAACATTAAGAACACCTGCTCTTTCCACAACACAGACTGACCAGGTGAATCCAGGTGAAATCTATGATCCCTTATTGATGTCACTAATTAAATCCACTTCAATCAGTGTAGATGAAGGGGAGGAGACACGTAAAAAATATATTTTTAATCATTGAGACAATTGAGACATGGATTTTGTATGTGTGCCATTCAGAGGGTGAATATTTTTGTATATTTTAGGACATGCCCAGACCTCAGCCGTTCCATAGTCAGGCCTCGCCCCTCCCTGAGTCAAACCTCTCCCCTCCCTGAGTCCAACCTCTCCCCTCCCTGAGTCAACCGTCGTCCCTCCCTGAGTCAACCGTCGTCCCTCCCTGAGTCAACCGTCGTCCCTCCCTGAGTCAACCGTCGTCCCTCCCTGAGTCAACCGTCGTCCCTCCCTGAGTCAACCGTCGTCCCTCCCTGAGTCAACCGTCATCCCTCCCTGAGTCAACCGTCGTCCCTCCCTGAGTCAACCGTCGTCCCTCCCTGAGTCAATTCTCGCCTCTCCCTGAGTCAATTCTCGCCCCTCTCTGAGTCAACCCTCGCCCCTCCCTGAGTCAACTCTTGTCCCTCCCTGAGTCAGTCTTTGCCCCTCCCTGAGTCAGTCTTCGCCCCTCCCTGAGTCAGTCCTCGACCCTCCCTGAGTCAGTCCTCGCCCCTCCCTGAGTCAGTCCTCGCCCCTCCCTGAGTCAGTCCTCGCCCCTCCCTGAGTCAGTCCTCGCCCCTCCCTGAGTCAGTCTTCGCCCCTCCCTGAGTCAGTATTCGCCCCTCCCTGAGTCAGTCCTCGCCCCTCCCTGAGTCAGTCCTCGCCCCTCCCTGAGTCAGTCTTCGCCCCTCCCTGAGTCAATCCTCGCCCCTCCCTGAGTCAGTCCTCGCCCCTCCCTGAGTCAGTCCTCGCCTCTCCCTGAGTCAGTCTTCGCCCCTCCCTGAGTCAGTCCTCGCCCTCCCTGAGTCAGTCCTCGCCCCTCCCTGAGTCAGTCCTCGCCCCTCCCTGAGTCAGTCTTCGCCCCTCCCTGAGTCAGTCTTCGCCCCTCCCTGAGTCAGTCCTCGCCCCTCCCTGAGTCAGTCCTCGCCCCTCCCTGAGTCAGTCCTCGCCCCTCCCTGAGTCAGTCCTCGACCCTCCCTGAGTCAGTCCTCGCCCCTCCCTGAGTCAGTCCTCGCCCCTCCCTGAGTCAGTCCTCGCCCCTCCCTGAGTCAGTCCTCGACCCTCCCTGAGTCAGTCCTCGCCCCTCCCTGAGTCAGTCCTCGCCCCTCCCTGAGTCAGTCCTCGCCCCTCCCTGAGTCAGTCCTCGCCCCTCCCTGAGTCAGTCCTCGCCCCTCCCTGAGTCAGTCTTCGCCCCTCCCCTGAGTCAGTCTTCACCCCTCCCTGAGTCAGTCCTCGCCCTCCCTGAGTCAGTCCTCGCCCCTCCCTGAGTCAGTCCTCGCCCCTCCCTGAGTCAGTCTTCGCCCCTCCCTGAGTCAGCCTTCGCCCCTCCCTGAGTCAGTCCTCGCCCCTCCCTGAGTCAGTCCTCGCCCCTCCCTGAGTCAGTCCTCGCCCCTCCCGGAGTCAGTCCTCGCCTCTCCCTGAGTCAGTCCTCGCCCCTCCCTGAGTCAGTCCTCGACCCTCCCTGAGTCAGTCCTCGCCCCTCCCTGAGTCAGTCCTCGCCCCTCCCTGAGTCAGTCCTCGCCCCTCCCTGAGTCAGTCTTCGCCCCTCCCTGAGTCAGTATTCGCCCCTCCCTGAGTCAGTCCTCGCCCCTCCCTGAGTCAGTCCTCACCCCTCCCTGAGTCAGTCTTCGCCCCTCCCTGAGTCAATCCTCGCCCCTCCCTGAGTCAGTCCTCGCCCCTCCCTGAGTCAGTCCCCGCCCTTCCCTGAGTCAGTCCTCGCCCCTCCCTGAGTCAGTCCTCGCCCCTCCCTGAGTCAGTCCTCGCCCCTCCCTGAGTCAGTCCTCGCCCCTCCCTGAGTCAGTCCTCGCCCCTCCCTGAGTCAGTCTTCGCCCCTCCCTGAGTCAGTCCTCGCCCCTCCCTGAGTCAGTCCTCGCCCCTCCCTGAGTCAGTCTTCGCCCCTCCCTGAGTCAGTCCTCGCCCCTCCCTGAGTCAGTCCTCGCCCCTCCCTGAGTCAGTCCTCGCCCCTCCCTGAGTCAGTCCTCGCCCCTCCCTGAGTCAGTCCTCGCCCCTCCCTGAGTCAGTCTTCGCCCCTCCCTGAGTCAGTCCTCACCCCTCCCTGAGTCAGTCCTCGCCCCTCCCTGAGTCAGTCTTCGCCCCTCCCTGAGTCAATCCTCGCCCCTCCCTGAGTCAGTCTTCACCCCTCCCTGAGTCAGTCCTCGCCCCTCCCTGAGTCAGTCCTCGCCCCTCCCTGAGTCAGTCTTCGCCCCTCCCTGAGTCAGTCCTCGCCCCTCCCTGAGTCAGTCCTCGCCCCTCCCTGAGTCAGTCTTCGCCCCTCCCTGAGTCAGTCCTCGCCCCTCCCTGAGTCAGTCCTCGCCCCTCCCTGAGTCAGTCCTCGCCCCTCCCTGAGTCAGTCCTCGCCCCTCCCTGAGTCAGTCTTCGCCCCTCCCTGAGTCAGTCCTCGCCCCTCCCTGAGTCAGTCCTCGCCCCTCCCTGAGTCAGTCCTCGCCCCTCCCTGAGTCAGTCCTCGCCCCTCCCTGAGTCAGTCTTCGCCCCTCCCTGAGTCAGTCCTCGCCCCTCCCTGAGTCAGTCCTCGCCCCTCCCTGAGTCAGTCCCCGCCCCTCCCTGAGTCAGTCCTCGCCCCTCCCTGAGTCAGTCCTCGCCCCTCCCTGAGTCAGTCCTCGCCCCTCCCTGAGTCAGTCCTCGCCCCTCCCTGAGTCAGTCCTCGCCCCTCCCTGAGTCAGTCCTCGCCCCTCCCTGAGTCAGTCTTCGCCCCTCCCTGAGTCAGTCCTCGCCCCTCCCTGAGTCAGTCCTCGCCCCTCCCTGAGTCAGTCCTCGCCCCTCCCTGAGTCAGTCCTCGCCCCTCCCTGAGTCAGTCCTCGCCCCTCCCTGAGTCAGTCCTCGCCCCTCCCTGAGTCAGTCCTCGCCCCTCCCTGAATAGGTCCAATAATAAAAGAAACAGAAAACAATCCACCACTTTGTTAAAGGTTTTATTGTTCTTAATGTTTCTGAGTAACAGAGGGCTGGAGGGATGATACAGTAGCAGTGTTTCTGAGTAACAGAGGGCTGGAGGGATGATACAGTAGCAGTGTTTCTGAGTAACAGAGGGCTGGAGGGATGATACAGTAGCAGTGTTTCTGAGTAACAGGGGCTGGAGGGATGATACAGTAGCAGTGTTTCTGAGTAACAGAAGGCTGGAGGGATGATACAGTAGCAGTGTTTCTGAGTAACAGGGCTGCTCCGGGCTGGAGGGATGATACAGTAGCAGTGTTTCTGAGTAACAGGGTTGCTCCGGGTTGGAGGGATGATACAGTAGCAGTGTTTCTGAGTAACAGGGGGCTGGAGGGATGATACAGTAGCAGTGTTTCTGAGTAACAGGGTTGCCCCGGGCTGGAGGGATGATACAGTAGCAGTGTTTCTGAGTAACGGGGCTGCTCCGGGCTGGAGGGATGATACAGTAGCAGTGTTTCTGAGTAACGGGGCTGCTCCGGGCTGGAGGGATGATACAGTAGCAGTGTTTCTGAGTAACAGAAGGCTGGAGGGATGATACAGTAGCAGTGTTTCTGAGTAACAGGGCTGCTCCGGGCTGGAGGGATGATACAGTAGCAGTGTTTCTGAGTAACGGGGCTGCTCCGGGCTGGAGGGATGATACAGTAGCAGTGTTTCTTAGTAACAGGGTTGCTCCGGGCTGGAGGGATGATACAGTAGCAGTGTTTCTTAGTAACGGGGCTGCTCCGGGCTGGAGGGATGATACAGTAGCAGTGTTTCTGAGTAACAGAGGGCTGGAGGGATGATACAGTGGCAGTGTTTCTGAGTAACAGGGCTGCTCCGGGCTGGAGGGATGATACAGTAGCAGTGTTTCTTAGTAACAGGGTTGCTCCGGGCTGGAGGGATGATACAGTAGCAGTGTTTCTTAGTAACGGGGCTGCTCCAGGCTGGAGGGATGATACAGTAGCAGTGTTTCTGAGTAACAGGGCTGCTCCGGGCTGGAGGGATGATACAGTGGCAGTGTTTCTGAGTAACAGGGCTGCTCCGGGCTGGAGGGATGATGCAGTAGCAGTGTTTCTTAGTAACAGGGCTGCTCCGGGCTGGAGGGATGATACAGTAGCAGTGTTTCTGAGTAACAGGGCTGCTCCGGGCTGGAGGGATGATGCAGTAGCAGTGTTTCTTAGTAATAGGGCTGCTCCGGGCTGGAGGGATGATACAGTAGCAGTGTTTCTTAGTAACAGGGCTGCTCCGGGCTGGAGGGATGATACAGTAGCAGTGTTTCTTAGTAACGGGGCTGCTCCGGGCTGGAGGGATGATACAGTAGCAGTGTTTCTTAATAACAGGGCTGCTCCGGGCTGGAGGGATGATACAGTAACAGCTATGCGAATGTCAATCTAATTGAATCCAGCCCAAAGTCAGGCAACTACACACAACCTTTTAATAGGCCTCAGAAACATCCCTTTTATTGGGTATCAGGGGCAGGATGATGAATCCATATAATCTAGCTGAGCTTGGATTCACATTTTTGAGTACCAAAGAAATTACATGAAAAATCTAAATATTTGTATAATATACCCATATAAGCAGAAGCACCATTGAGAGCCCTGCTGATCTAAAGAGCACCATGGAGAGCCCTGCTGATCGAAAGAGCACCATGGGGAGCCATGCAGACTCAGGCCTTGCTCCTCTGATTACTCTCAGTGTAATGAGCACTGTAGACTGAAGAGCACCATGGAGAGATAAGAGAGGGCTGTAGAATGAAGAGCACCATGGAGAGATAAGAGAGGGCTGTAGACCGAAGAGCACCATGGAGAGATAAGAGAGGGCTGTAGACTGAAGAGCACCATGGAGAGATAAGAGAGGGCTGTAGACCGAAGAGCACCATGGAGAGATAAGAGAGGGCTGTAGACTGAAGAGCACCATGGAGAGATAAGAGAGGGCTGTAGACCGAAGAGCACCATGGAGAGATAAGAGAGGGCTGTAGACCGAAGAGCACCATGGAGAGATCTACAGACTGAGGCCATGTAGTGTAGATTCATAATCCATTCACTTGGTTTAGCTTGTTTTCCTCATGTTGCAACACATCACTGTTGTTGTAATGCTGTTGTAGAATAACTACTGCATATTATAACTGCAATGTGACTAGGTACTCGAGATTATGTCCACCACTTTCCAAATGAGCTGCAACTTTGAATCTGTGAAGGAACGATTGATCTCCATGTGGCCTTTGAGCTGCGTCCAACACTTTGAAACTCTCTGTATCTAAAACACATTCACTCAGACAGTCTCTCTTTGGTAGTGCAGTGAGGAGCAGGTTAGAGGGTCCAGCCCAGTCCGATGATTGTGGCCAGCAGGTAGCACATCCCTATGGTACAGGTCATTAGCATCATGGGGAAGCCGAGCCTGGAAACAACAAGAAACACAACAACACATTGTCAACATACTGTACCATGAATGACAAAACAACGACGAGCACAGACCTTATCTAGAGCGACTAGCAGAACTGATCTAGAGCGACTAGCAGACCTGAACTAGAGCGACTAGCAGACCTGATCTAGAGTGACAAGCAGACCTGATCTAGAGCGACTAGCAGACCTGATCTAGAGCGACTAGCAGACCTGATCTAGAGCGACTAGCAGACCTGATCTAGAGCGACTAGCAGACCTGATCTAGAGTGACCAGCAGACCTTATCTAGAGCGACTAGCAGACCTGATCTAGAGCGACTAGCAGACCTGAACTAGAGCGACTAGCAGACCTGATCTAGAGTGACAAGCAGACCTTATCTAGAGCGACTAGCAGACCTGATCTAGAGCGACTAGCAGACCTGATCTAGAGCGACTTGCTGACCTTATCTAGAGCGACGAGCAGAACTGATCTAGAGCGAATAGCAGACCTGATCTAGAGCGACTAGTAGACCTGATCTAGAGCGACTAGTAGACCTGATCTAGAGAGACATGCAGACCTGATCTAGAGTGACTAGCAGAACTGATCTAGAGCGACTAGCAGAACTGATCTAGAGCGACTAGTAGACCTGATCTAGAGCGACATGCAGACCTGATCTAGAGCGACTAGCAGACCTGATCTAGAGCGACAAGTAGACCTTATCTAGAGCAACGAGTAGACATGATCTAGAGTGACAAGTAGACCTTATCTAGAGCGACTAGTAGACCTGATCTAGAGCGACTAGTAGACATGATCTAGAGCGACTAACAGAACTGATCACAAGAGCGACTAGCAGAACTGATCTAGAGCGACTAGCTGACCTTATCTAGAGCGACTAGTAGACCTGATCTAGAGCGACTAGTAGAGCTGATCTACAGCGACTAGCAGACCTGATCTAGAGCGACTAGCAGAACTGATCTAGAGCGACTAGCAGAACTGATCTAGAGCGACTAGCTGACCTTATCTAGAGCGACATGCAGACCTGATCTAGAGCGACATGCAGACCTGATCTAGAGCGACTAGTAGACCTGATCTAGAGCGACTAGTAGACCTGATCTAGAGCGACTAGTAGACCTGATCTAGAGCGATTAGCAGAACTGATCTAGAGCGACTAGTAGACATGATCTAGAGCGACTAGTAGACCTGATCTAGAGCGACTAGTAGACCTGATCTAGAGCGACAAGTAGACCTTATCTAGAGCGACTAGTAGACATGATCTAGAGCGACTAGTAGAGCTGATCTACAGCGACTAGCAGACCTGATCTACAGCGACTAGCAGACCTGATCTACAGCGACTAGCAGAACTGATCTACAGCGACTAGCAGAACTGATCTAGAGCGACTAGCAGAACTGATCTAGAGCGACTAGCAGAACTGATCTAGAGCGACTAGCAGAACTGATCTAGAGCGATGAGCTGACCTTATCTAGAGCGATTAGCAGACCTGATCTAGAGCGACTAGTAGACCTGATCTAGAGCGACTAGTAGACCTGATCTAGAGCGACAAGTAGACCTTATCTAGAGCGACTAGTAGACATGATCTAGAGCGACTAGTAGAGCTGATCTACAGCAACTAGCAGACCTGATCTAGAGCGACTAGCAGAACTGATCTAGAGCGACTAGCAGAACTGATCTTGAGCGACTAGCAGAACTGATCTAGAGCGACTAGCAGAACTGATCTAGAGCGACTAGCTGACCTTATCTAGAGCGACTAGCAGACCTGATCTAGAGCGACTAGTAGACCTGATCTAGAGCGACTAGCTGACCTTATCTAGAGCGACTAGCAGAACTGATCTACAGCGACTAGTAGAGCTGATCTACAGCGACGAGCAGAACTGATCTAGAGGGACTAGTAAACCTGATCTAGAGCGACTAGTAGACCTGATCTAAATCGACTAGTAGACCTTATCTAGAGCGACTAGTAGACCTGATCTAAATCGACTAGTAGACCTGATCTAAATCGACTAGTAAACCTGATCTAGAGCGACTAGTAGACCTGATCTAAATCGACTAGTAGACCTTATCTAGAGCGACTAGTAGACCTTATCTAGAGCGACTAGTAGACATGATCAAGAGCGACAAGTAGACCTTATCTAGAGCGACTAGTAGACATGATCTAGAGCGACTAGTAGAGCTGATCTACAGCGACTAGCAGAACTGATCTAGAGCGACTAGCTGACCTGATCTAGAGCGACTAGCAGAACTGATCTAGAGCGACTAGCAGAACTGATCGACAGCGACTAGCAGACCTGATCTACAGCGACTAGCAGAACTGATCTAGAGCGACTAGTAGACATGATCTAGAGCGACTAGTAGAGCTGATCTACCGCGACTAGCAGACCTGATCTAGAGCGACTAGCAGAACTGATCTAGAGCGACTAGCAGAACTGATCTAGAGCGACTAGCAGAACTGATCTAGAGCGA
Source organism: Oncorhynchus keta (assembly GCF_023373465.1). Classification (NCBI taxonomy): domain Eukaryota; kingdom Metazoa; phylum Chordata; class Actinopteri; order Salmoniformes; family Salmonidae; genus Oncorhynchus; species Oncorhynchus keta. The sequence continues at coordinate 97,068,534 of NC_068421.1, read as the reverse complement.
CTAGCTGACCTGATCTAGAGCGACTAGTAGACCTGATCTAGAGCGACTAGTAGACCTGATCTAGAGCGACAAGTAGACCTTATCTAGAGCGACTAGTAGACATGATCTAGAGCAACTAGTAGAGCTGATCTACAGCGACTAGCAGACCTGATCTAGAGCGACTAGCATAACTGATCTAGAGCGACTAGCAGAACTGATCTAGTGCGACTAGCTGACCTTATCTAGAGCGACATGCAGACCTGATCTAGAGCGATTAGCAGAACTGATCTAGAGCGACTAGTAGACATAATCTAGAGCCACTAGTAGACCTGATCTACAGCGACTAGAAGACCTCATCTAGAGCGACAAGCAGAACTGATCTAGAGCGACTAGCAGAACTGATCGAGAGCGACTAGCAGAACGGATCTAGAGCGACTAGCAGACCTGATCTACAGCGACTAGCAGACCTGATCTACAGCGACTAGCAGAACTGATCTAGAGCGACTAGTAGACATGATCTAGAGCGACTAGTAGAGCTGATCTACAGCGACTAGCAGAACTGATCTAGAGCGACTAGCAGAACTGATCTAGAGCGACTAGCAGAACTGATCTAGAGCGACTAGCAGAACTGATCTAAAGCGACCAGCTGACCTTATCTAGAGCGACTAGCAGACCTGATCTAGAGCGACTAGTAGACCTGATCTAGAGCGACTAGTAGACCTGATCTAGAGCGACAAGTAGACCTTATCTAGAGCGACTAGTAGACATGATCTAAAGCAACTAGTAGAGCTGATCTACAGCGACCAGCAGACCTGATCTAGAGCGACTAGCAGAACTGATCTAGAGCGACTAGCAGAACTGATCTAGAGCGACTAGCTGACCTTATCTAGAGCGACAAGCAGACCTGATCTAGAGCGACTAGTAGACCTGATCTAGAGCGATTAGCAGAACTGATCTACAGCGACTAGCAGACCTGATCTACAGCGACTAGCAGAACTGATCTAGAGCGACTAGTAGACATGATCTAGAGCGACTAGTAGAGCTGACCTACAACGACGAGCAGACCTGATCTAGAGCGATTAGCAGAACTGATCTAGAGCGACTAGCAGAACTGATCTAGAGCGACTAGCAGAACTGATCTAAAGCGACTAGCTGACCTTATCTAGAGCGACTAGCAGACCTGATCTAGAGCGACAAGTAGACCTTATCTAGAGCGACTAGTAGACATGATCTAAAGCGACTAGTAGAGCTGATCTACAGCGACTAGCAGACCTGGTCTAGAGCGACTAGTAGAGCTGATCTACAGCGACTAGCAGACCTGGTCTAGAGCGACTAGTAGACCTGATCTAGAGCGATTAGCAGAACTGATCTAGAGCGACTAGTAGACATGATCTAGAGCGACTAGTAGACCTGATCTAGAGCGACTAGCAGACCTGATCTACAGCGACTAGCAGACCTGATCTAGAGCGACTAGCAGAACTGATCTAGAGCGACTAGCAGAACTGATCTAGAGCGACTAGCAGACCTGATCTAGAGCGACTAGCAGAACTGATCTAGAGCGACTAGCAGACCTGATCTACAGCGACTAGCAGACCTGATCTAGAGCGACTAGCAGAACTGATCTAGAGCGACTAGTAGACCTGATCTAGAGCGACAAGTAGACCTTATCTAGAGCGACTAGTAGACATGATCTAGAGCGACTAGTAGACCTGATCTACAGCGACTAGCAGACCTGATCTAGAGCGACTAGCAGGACTGATCTAGAGCGACTAGCAGAACTGATCTAGAGCTACTAGCTGACCTTATCTAGAGCGACATGCAGACCTGATCTAGACCTAGTAGACCTGATCTAGAGCGACTAGTAGACCTGATCTAGAGCGATTAGCAGAACTGATCTAGAGCGACTAGTAGACATGATCTAGAGCCACTAGTAGACCTGATCTACAGCGACTAGCAGACCTGATCTAGAGCGACAAGCAGAACTGATCTAGAGCGACTAGCAGACCTGATCTACAGCGACTAGCAGAACTGATCTAGAGCGACTAGCAGAACTGATCTAGAGCGACTAGCAGAACTGATCTAGAGCGACTAGCAGAACTGATCTAAAGCAACGAGCAGACCTGATCTAGAGCGACTAGCAGACCTGATCTAGAGCGACTAGCAGAACTGATCTAGAGCGACTAGTAGACCTGATCTAGAGCGACAAGTAGACCTTATCTAGAGCGACTAGTAGACATGATCTAGAGCGACTAGTAGAGCTGATCTACAGCGACTAGCAGACCTGATCTAGAGCGACTAGCAGAACTGATCTAGAGCGACTAGCAGAACTGATCTAGAGCGACTAGCAGAACTGATCTAGACTAGCTGACCTTATCTAGAGCGACTAGCAGACCTGATCTTGAGCGACTAGTAGACCTGATCTAGAGCGACTAGTAGACCTGATCTAGAGCGACAAGTAGACCTTATCTAGAGCGACTAGTAGACATGATCTAGAGCGACTAGTAGAGCTGATCTACAGCGACTAGCAGACCTGATCTAGAGCGACTAGCAGAACTGATCTAGAGAGACTAGCTGACCTTATCTAGAGCGAGCAGACCTGATCTAGAGCGACTAGCAGACCTGATCTAGAGCGACTAGTAGACCTGATCTAGAGCGATTAGCAGAACTGATCTAGAGCGACTAGTAGACCTGATCTTGAGCGACTAGTAGACCTGATCTAGAGCGACTAGTAGACCTGATCTAGAGCGACAAGTAGACCTTATCTAGAGCGACTAGTAGACATGATCTAGAGCGACTAGTAGAGCTGATCTACAGCGACTAGCAGACCTGATCTAGAGCGACTAGCAGAACTGATCTAGAGAGACTAGCTGACCTTATCTAGAGCGACATGCAGACCTGATCTAGAGCGACTAGGAGACCTGATCTAGAGCGACTAGTAGACCTGATCTAGAGCGATTAGCAGAACTGATCTAGAGCGACTAGTAGACATGATCTAGAGCGACTAGTAGACCTGATCTACAGCGACTAGCAGACCTGATCTAGAGCGACTAGCAGAACTGATCTAGAGCGACTAGCAGACCTGATCTAGAGTGACTAGTAGACCTGATCTGGAGCGACTAGTAGACCTGATCTAGAGCGATTAGCAGAACTGATCTAGAGCGACTAGTATACATGATCTAGAGCGACTAGTAGACCTGATCTACAGCGACTAGCAGACCTGATCTAGAGCGACTAGCAGAACTGATCTAGAGCGACTAGCAGAACTGATCTAGAGCGACTAGCAGAACTGATCTAGAGCGAATAGCAGACCTGATCTAGAGCGACTAGTAGACCTGATCTAGAGCGAATAGCAGACCTGATCTAGAGCGACTAGTAGACCTGATCTAGAGCGACAAGTAGACCTTATCTAGAGCGACTAGTAGACATGATCTAGAGCGACTAGTAGACCTGATCTACAGCGACTAGCAGACCTGATCTACAGCGACTAGCAGAACTGATCTAGAGCGACTAGCAGAACTGATCTAGAGCGACTAGCAGACCTGATCTACAGCGACTAGCAGACCTGATCTAGAGCGACTAGCAGAACTGATCTAGAGCGACTAGTAGACCTGATCTAGAGCGACAAGTAGACCTTATCTAGAGCGACTAGTAGACATGATCTAAAGCGACTAGTAGAGCTGATCTACAGCGACTAGCAGAACTGATCTAGAGCGACTAGCAGAACTGATCTAGAGCGACTAGCAGAACTGATCTAGAGCGACTAGCTGACCTTATCTAGAGCGACTAGCAGACCTGATCTAGAGCGACTAGTAGACCTGATCTAGAGCGACAAGTAGACCTTATCTTGAGCAGTAGACATGATCTAGAGCGACTAGTAGAGCTGATCTGCAGCGACGAGCAGACCTGATCTAGAGCGACTAGCAGAACTGATCTAGAGCGACTAGCTGACCTTATCTAGAGCGACATGCAGACCTGATCTAGAGCGACTAGTAGACCTGATCTAGAGCGACTAGTAGACCTGATCTAGAGCGATTAGCAGAACTGATCTAGAGCGACTAGTATACATGATCTAGAGCGACTAGTAGACCTGATCTACAGCGACTAGCAGACCTGATCTAGAGCGACTAGCAGAACTGATCTAGAGCGACTAGCAGAACTGATCTAGAGCGACTAGCAGAACTGATCTAGAGCGACTAGCTGACCTTATCTAGAGCGACTAGCAGACCTGATCTAGAGCGACTAGTAGACCTGATCTAGAGCGACAAGTAGACCTTATCTAGAGGACTAGTAGACATGATCTAGAGCGACTAGTAGAGCTGATCTACAGCGACTAGCAGACCTGATCTAGAGCGACATGCAGACCTGATCTAGAGCGACTAGTAGACCTGATCTAGAGCGACTAGCAGACCTGATCTACAGCGACTAGCAGACCTGATCTAGAGCGACTAGCAGAACTGATCTAGAGCGACTAGTAGACCTGATCTAGAGCGACAAGTAGACCTTATCTAGAGCGACTAGTAGACATGATCTAAAGCGACTAGTAGAGCTGATCTACAGCGACTAGCAGAACTGATCTAGAGCGACTAGCAGAACTGATCTAGAGCGACTAGCAGAACTGATCTAGAGCGACTAGCTGACCTTATCTAGAGCGACTAGCAGACCTGATCTAGAGCGACTAGTAGACCTGATCTAGAGCGACAAGTAGACCTTATCTTGAGCGACTAGTAGACATGATCTAGAGCGACTAGTAGAGCTGATCTGCAGCCGAGCAGACCTGATCTAGAGCGACTAGCAGAACTGATCTAGAGCGACTAGCTGACCTTATCTAGAGCGACATGCAGACCTGATCTAGAGCGACTAGTAGACCTGATCTAGAGCGACTAGTAGACCTGATCTAGAGCGATTAGCAGAACTGATCTAGAGCGACTAGTATACATGATCTAGAGCGACTAGTAGACCTGATCTACAGCGACTAGCAGACCTGATCTAGAGCGACTAGCAGAACTGATCTAGAGCGACTAGCAGAACTGATCTAGAGCGACTAGCAGAACTGATCTAGAGCGACTAGCTGACCTTATCTAGAGCGAATAGCAGACCTGATCTAGAGCGACTAGTAGACCTGATCTAGAGCGACAAGTAGACCTTATCTAGAGCGACTAGTAGACATGATCTAGAGCGACTAGTAGAGCTGATCTACAGCGACTAGCAGACCTGATCTAGAGCGACTAGCAGGACTGATCTAGAGCGACTAGCAGAACTGATCTAGAGCTACTAGCTGACCTTATCTAGAGCGACATGCAGACCTGATCTAGAGCGACTAGTAGACCTGATCTAGAGCGACTAGTAGACCTGATCTAGAGCGACAGAACTGATCTAGAGCGACTGTAGACATGATCTAGAGCCACTAGTAGACCTGATCTACAGCGACTAGCAGACCTGATCTAGAGCGACAAGCAGAACTGATCTAGAGCGACTAGCAGAACTGATCAAGAGCGACTAGCAGAACGGATCTAGAGCGACTAGCAGACCTGATCTACAGCGACTAGCAGACCTGATCTACAGCGACTAGCAGAACTGATCTAGAGCGACTAGTAGACATGATCTAGAGCGACTAGTAGAGCTGATCTACAGCGACTAGCAGACCTGATCTAGAGCGACTAGCAGAACTGATCTAGAGCGACTAGCAGAACTGATCTAGAGCGACTAGCAGAACTGATCTAAAGCGACTAGCTGACCTTATCTAGAGCGACTAGCAGACCTGATCTAGAGCGACTAGTAGACCTGATCTAGAGCGACTAGTAGACCTGATCTAGAGCGACAAGTAGACCTTATCTAGAGCGACTAGTAGACATGATCTAAAGCGACTAGTAGAGCTGATCTACAGCGACTAGCAGACCTGATCTAGAGCGACTAGCATAACTGATCTAGAGCGACTAGCAGAACTGATCTAGAGTGACTAGCTGACCTTATCTAGAGCGACATGCAGACCTGATCTAGAGCGACTAGTAGACCTGATCTAGAGCGATTAGCAGAACTGATCTACAGCGACTAGCAGACCTGATCTACAGCGACTAGCAGAACTGATCTAGAGCGACTAGTAGACATGATCTAGAGCGACTAGTAGAGCTGACCTACAACGACGAGCAGACCTGATCTAGAGTGACTAGCAGAACTGATCTAGAGCGACTAGCAGACCTGATCTAGAGCGACTAGTAGACCTGATCTAGAGCGACTAGTCGACCTGATCTAGAGCGACAAGTAGACCTTATCTAGAGCGACTAGTAGACATGATCTAAAGCGACTAGTAGAGCTGATCTACAGCGACTAGCAGACCTGATCTAGAGCGACTAGCAGAACTGATCTAGAGCGACTAGCAGAACTGATCTAGAGCGACTAGCTGACCTTATCTAGAGCGACTAGTAGACCTGATCTAGAGCGATTAGCAGAACTGATCTAGAGCGACTAGTAGACATGATCTAGAGCGACTAGTAGACCTGATCTACAGCGACTAGCAGACCTGATCTACAGCGACTAGCAGAACTGATCTAGAGCGACTAGCAGAACTGATCTAGAGCGACTAGCAGAACTGATCTAGAGCGACTAGCAGAACTGATCTAAAGCAACGAGCAGACCTGATCTACAGCGACTAGCAGACCTGATCTAGAGCGACTAGCAGAACTGATCTAGAGCGACTAGTAGACCTGATCTAGAGCGACAAGTAGACCTTATCTAGAGCGACTAGTAGACATGATCTAGAGCGACTAGTAGAGCTGATCTACAGCGACTAGCAGACCTGATCTAGAGCGACTAGCAGGACTGATCTAGAGCGACTAGCAGAACTGATCTAGAGCGACTAGCAGAACTGATCTAGAGCGACTAGCTGACCTTATCTAGAGCGACTAGCAGACCTGATCTAGAGCGACTAGTAGAGCTGATCTAGAGCGACTAGTAGACCTGATCTAGAGCGACAAGTAGACCTTATCTAGAGCGACTAGTAGACATGATCTAGAGCGACTAGTAGAGCTGATCTACAGCGACTAGCAGACCTGATCTAGAGCGACTAGCAGAACTGATCTAGAGAGACTAGCTGACCTTATCTAGAGCGACATGCAGACCTGATCTAGAGCGACTAGGAGACCTGATCTAGAGCGACTAGTAGACCTGATCTAGAGCGATTAGCAGAACTGATCTAGAGCGACTAGTAGACATGATCTAGAGCGACTAGTAGACCTGATCTACAGCGACTAGCAGACCTGATCTAGAGCGACTAGCAGAACTGATCTAGAGCGACTAGCAGAACTAATCTAGAGCGACTAGCAGAACTGATCTAGAGCGACTCTGACCTTATCTAGAGCGACTAGCAGACCTGATCTAGAGCGACGAGTAGACCTGATCTAGAGCGACTAGTAGACATGATCTAGAGCGACTAGTAGAGCTGATCTACAGCGACTAGCTGACCTTATCTAGAGCGACATGCAGACCTGATCTAGAGCGACTAGTAGACCTGATCTGGAGCGACTAGTAGACCTGATCTAGAGCGATTAGCAGAACTGATCTAGAGCGACTAGTATACATGATCTAGAGCGACTAGTAGACCTGATCTACAGCGACTAGCAGACCTGATCTAGAGCGACTAGCAGAACTGATCTAGAGCGACTAGCAGAACTGATCTAGAGCGACTAGCAGAACTGATCTAGAGCGAATAGCAGACCTGATCTAGAGCGACTAGTAGACCTGATCTAGAGCGAATAGCAGACCTGATCTAGAGCGACTAGTAGACCTGATCTAGAGCGACAAGTAGACCTTATCTAGAGCGACTAGTAGACATGATCTAGAGCGACTAGTAGACCTGATCTACAGCGACTAGCAGACCTGATCTACAGCGACTAGCAGAACTGATCTAGAGCGACTAGCAGAACTGATCTAGAGCGACTAGCAGACCTGATCTACAGCGACTAGCAGACCTGATCTAGAGCGACTAGCAGAACTGATCTAGAGCGACTAGTAGACCTGATCTAGAGCGACAAGTAGACCTTATCTAGAGCGACTAGTAGACATGATCTAAAGCGACTAGTAGAGCTGATCTACAGCGACTAGCAGAACTGATCTAGAGCGACTAGCAGAACTGATCTAGAGCGACTAGCAGAACTGATCTAGAGCGACTAGCTGACCTTATCTAGAGCGACTAGCAGACCTGATCTAGAGCGACTAGCAGAACTGATCTAGAGCGACTAGTAGACCTGATCTAGAGCGACAAGTAGACCTTATCTAGAGCGACTAGTAGACATGATCTAAAGCGACTAGTAGAGCTGATCTACAGCGACTAGCAGAACTGATCTAGAGCGACTAGCAGAACTGATCTAGAGCGACTAGCAGAACTGATCTAGAGCGACTAGCTGACCTTATCTAGAGCGACTAGCAGACCTGATCTAGAGCGACTAGTAGACCTGATCTAGAGCGACAAGTAGACCTTATCTTGAGCGACTAGTAGACATGATCTAGAGCGACTAGTAGAGCTGATCTGCAGCGACGAGCAGACCTGATCTAGAGCGACTAGCAGAACTGATCTAGAGCGACTAGCTGACCTTATCTAGAGCGACATGCAGACCTGATCTAGAGCGACTAGTAGACATGATCTAGAGCGACTAGCAGACCTGATCTACAGCGACTAGCAGACCTGATCTAGAGCGACAAGTAGACCTTATCTAGAGCGACTAGTAGACATGATCTAGAGCGACTAGTAGAGCTGATCTACAGCGACTAGCAGACCTGATCTAGAGCGACTAGCAGGACTGATCTAGAGCGACTAGCAGAACTGATCTAGAGCGACTAGCAGAACTGATCTAGAGCGACTAGCTGACCTTATCTAGAGCGACTAGCAGACCTGATCTAGAGCGACTAGTAGACCTGATCTAGAGCGACTAGTAGACCTGATCTAGAGCGACAAGTAGACCTTATCTAGAGCGACTAGTAGACATGATCTAGAGCGACTAGTAGAGCTGATCTACAGCGACTAGCAGACCTGATCTAGAGCGACTAGCAGAACTGATCTAGAGAGACTAGCTGACCTTATCTAGAGCGACATGCAGACCTGATCTAGAGCGACTAGAGACCTGATCTAGAGCGACTAGTAGACCTGATCTAGAGCGATTAGCAGAACTGATCTAGAGCGACTAGCAGAACTAATCTAGAGCGACTAGCAGAACTGATCTAGAGCGACTAGTAGACCTTATCTAGAGCGACTAGCAGACCTGATCTAGAGCGACCTAGACCTGATCTAGAGCGACTAGTAGACATGATCTAGAGCGACTAGTAGAGCTGATCTACAGCGACTAGCTGACCTTATCTAGAGCGACATGCAGACCTGATCTAGAGCGACTAGTAGACCTGATCTGGAGCGACTAGTAGACCTGATCTAGAGCGATTAGCAGAACTGATCTAGAGCGACTAGTACATGATCTAGAGCGACTAGTAGACCTGATCTACAGCGACTAGCAGACCTGATCTAGAGCGACTAGCAGAACTGATCTAGAGCGACTAGCAGAACTGATCTAGAGCGACTAGCAGAACTGATCTAGAGCGAATAGCAGACCTGATCTAGAGCGACTAGTAGACCTGATCTAGAGCGAATAGCAGACCTGATCTAGAGCGACTAGTAGACCTGATCTAGAGCGACAAGTAGACCTTATCTAGAGCGACTAGTAGACATGATCTAGAGCGACTAGTAGACCTGATCTACAGCGACTAGCAGACCTGATCTACAGCGACTAGCAGAACTGATCTAGAGCGACTAGCAGAACTGATCTAGAGCGACTAGCAGACCTGATCTACAGCGACTAGCAGACCTGATCTAGAGCGACTAGCAGAACTGATCTAGAGCGACTAGTAGACCTGATCTAGAGCGACAAGTAGACCTTATCTAGAGCGACTAGTAGACATGATCTAAAGCGACTAGTAGAGCTGATCTACAGCGACTAGCAGAACTGATCTAGAGCGACTAGCAGAACTGATCTAGAGCGACTAGCAGAACTGATCTAGAGCGACTAGCTGACCTTATCTAGAGCGACTAGCAGACCTGATCTAGAGCGACTAGCAGAACTGATCTAGAGCGACTAGTAGACCTGATCTAGAGCGACAAGTAGACCTTATCTAGAGCGACTAGTAGACATGATCTAAAGCGACTAGTAGAGCTGATCTACAGCGACTAGCAGAACTGATCTAGAGCGACTAGCAGAACTGATCTAGAGCGACTAGCAGAACTGATCTAGAGCGACTAGCTGACCTTATCTAGAGCGACTAGCAGACCTGATCTAGAGCGACTAGTAGACCTGATCTAGAGCGACAAGTAGACCTTATCTTGAGCAGAGACATGATCTAGAGCGACTAGTAGAGCTGATCTGCAGCGAGCAGACCTGATCTAGAGCGACTAGCAGAACTGATCTAGAGCGACTAGCTGACCTTATCTAGAGCGACATGCAGACCTGATCTAGAGCGAGTAGACATGATCTAGAGCGACTAGCAGACCTGATCTACAGCGACTAGCAGACCTGATCTAGAGCGACAAGTAGACCTGATCTAGAGCGACTAGTAGACATGATCTAGAGCGACTAGTAGAGCTTATCTAGAGCGACTAGTAGACCTGATCTAGAGCGACTAGCAGAACTGATCTAGAGCGACTAGCAGAACTGATCTAGAGCGACTAGCAGACCTGATCTAGAGCGACTAGTAGACCTGATCTAGAGCGACTAGTAGACCTGATCTAGAGCGACTAGTAGACCTGATCTAGAGTGACTAGTAGACCTGATCTAGAATGACAAGTAGACCTTATCTAGAGCGACTAGTAGACATGATCTAGAGCGACTAGTAGAGCTGATCTACAGCGACTAGCAGACCTGATCTAGAGCGACTAGCAGAACTGATCTAGAGAGACTAGCTGACCTTATCTAGAGCGACATGCAGACCTGATCTAGAGCGACTAGGAGACCTGATCTAGAGCGACTAGTAGACCTGATCTAGAGCGATTAGTAGAACTGATCTAGAGCGACTAGTAGACATGATCTAGAGCGACTAGTAGACCTGATCTACAGCAGCAGACCTGATCTAGAGCGACTAGCAGAACTGATCTAGAGCGACTAGCAGAACTGATCTAGAGCGACAGAGACCTGATCTAGAGCGACTAGCAGAACTGATCTAGAGCGACTAGCTGACCTTATCTAGAGCGACTAGCAGACCTGATCTAGAGCGACTAGTAGACCTGATCTAGAGCGACTAGTAGACCTGATCTAGAGCGACTAGTAGACCTTATCTAGAGCTGAGACATGATCTAGAGCGACTAACAGAACTGACACAAGAGCGACTAGCAGAACTGATCTAGAGCGACTAGCTGACCTTATCTAGAGCGACTAGTAGACCTGATCTAGAGCGACTAGTAGAGCTGATCTAGCGACTAGCAGACCTGATCTAGAGCGACTAGCAGAACTGATCTAGAGCGACTAGCAGAACTGATCTAGAGCGACTAGCTGACCTGATCTAGAGCGACATGCAGACCTGATCTAGAGCGACATGCAGACCTGATCTAGAGCGACTAGTAGACCTGATCTAGAGCGACTAGTAGACCTGATCTAGAGCGACAGTAGACCTGATCTAGAGCAGAACTGAGAGCGAGACATGATCTAGAGCGACTAGTAGACCTGATCTAGAGCGCCTAGTAGACCTGATCTAGAGCGACAAGTAGACCTTATCTAGAGCGACTAGTAGACATGATCTAGAGCGACTAGTAGAGCTGATCTACAGCGACTAGCAGACCTGATCTAGAGCGACTAGCAGACCTGATCTACAGCGACTAGCAGAACTGATCTACAGCGAGCAGAACTGATCTAGAGCGACTAGCAGAACTGATCTAGAGCGACTAGCAGAACTGATCTAGAGCGACTAGCAGAACTGATCTAAGAGAGCGATAGACCTTATCTAGAGCGACCTGAGCTAGCAGAACTGACTAGCGAGAGACCTGATCTAGAGCGACTAGCAGACCTGATCTAGAGCGACTAGTAGACCTGATCTAGAGCGACTAGTAGACCTGTAGACCTTATCTAGAGCGACTAGTAGACATGATCTAAAGCGACTAGTAGAGCTGATCTACAGCGACTAGCAGAACTGATCTAGAGCGACTAGCAGAACTGATCTAGAGCGACTAGCAGAACTGATCTAGAGCGACTAGCTGACCTTATCTAGAGCGACTAGCAGACCTGATCTAGAGCGACTAGCAGAACTGATCTAGAGCGACTAGTAGACCTGATCTAGAGCGACAAGTAGACCTTATCTAGAGCAACTAGTAGACATGATCTAAAGCGACTAGTAGACCTGATCTAGAGCGACTAGCAGAACTGATCTAGAGCGACTAGCAGAACTGATCTAGAGCGACTAGCAGAACTGATCTAGAGCGACTAGTAGACCTGATCTAGAGCGACTAGTAGACCTGATCTAGAGCGACTAGTAGACCTGATCTAGAGCGACAAGTAGACCTTATCTTGAGCGACTAGTAGACATGATCTAGAGCGACTAGTAGAGCTGATCTGCAGCGACTAGCAGACCTGATCTAGAGCGACTAGCAGAACTGATCTAGAGCGACTAGCTGACCTTATCTAGAGCGACTGCAGACCTGATCTAGAGCGACTAGTAGACATGATCTAGAGCGACTAGCAGACCTGATCTACAGCGACTAGCAGACCTGATCTAGAGCGACAAGTAGACCTTATCTAGAGCGACTAGTAGACATGATCTAGAGCGACTAGTAGAGCTGATCTACAGCGACTAGCAGACCTGATCTAGAGCGACTAGCAGGACTGATCTAGAGCGACTAGCAGAACTGATCTAGAGCGACTAGCAGAACTGATCTAGAGCGACTAGCTGACCTTATCTAGAGCGACTAGCAGACCTGATCTAGAGCGACTAGTAGACCTGATCTAGAGCGACTAGTAGACCTGATCTAGAGCGACAAGTAGACCTTATCTAGAGCGACTAGTAGACATGATCTAGAGCGACTAGTAGAGCTGATCTACAGCGACTAGCAGACCTGATCTAGAGCGACTAGCAGAACTGATCTAGAGAGACTAGCTGACCTTATCTAGAGCGACATGCAGACCTGATCTAGAGCGACTAGGAGACCTGATCTAGAGCGACTAGTAGACCTGATCTAGAGCGATTAGCAGAACTGATCTAGAGCGACTAGTAGACATGATCTAGAGCGACTAGTAGACCTGATCTACAGCGACATGCAGACCTGATCTAGAGCGACTAGCAGAACTGATCTAGAGCAACTAGCAGAACTGATCTAGAGCGACTAGTAGACCTGATCTAGAGCAGCAGAACTGATCTAGAGCGACTAGCTGACCTTATCTAGAGCGACTAGCAGACCTGATCTAGAGCGACTAGTAGCAGACCTGATCTAGAGCGACTAGTAGACCTGATCTAGAGCGACAAGTAGACCTTATCTAGACCTGAGACATGATCTAGAGCGACTAGTAGAACTGATCTACAAGAGCGATCTAGCAGAACTGATCTAGAGCGACTAGCTGACCTGATCTAGAGCGACTAGTAGACCTGATCTAGAGCGACTAGTAGAGCTGATCTACAGCGACTAGCAGACCTGATCTAGAGCGACTAGCAGAACTGATCTAGAGCGACTAGCAGAACTGATCTAGAGCGACTAGCTGACCTTATCTAGAGCGACATGCAGACCTGATCTAGAGCGACATGCAGACCTGATCTAGAGCGACTAGTAGACCTGATCTAGAGCGACTAGTAGACCTGATCTAGAGCGACTAGTAGACCTGATCTAGAGCGATTAGCAGAACTGATCTAGAGCGACTAGTAGACATGATCTAGAGCGACTAGTAGACCTGATCTAGAGCGACTAGTAGACCTGATCTAGAGCGACAAGTAGACCTTATCTAGAGCGACTAGTAGACATGATCTAGAGCGACTAGTAGAGCTGATCTACAGCGACTAGCAGACCTGATCTACAGCGACTAGCAGACCTGATCTACAGCGACTAGCAGAACTGATCTACAGCGACTAGCAGAACTGATCTAGAGCGACTAGCAGAACTGATCTAGAGCGACTAGCAGAACTGATCTAGAGCGACTAGCAGAACTGATCTAGAGCGATGAGCTGACCTTATCTAGAGCGATTAGCAGACCTGATCTAGAGCGACTAGTAGACCTGATCTAGAGCGACTAGTAGACCTGATCTAGAGCGACAAGTAGACCTTATCTAGAGCGACTAGTAGACATGATCTAGAGCGACTAGTAGAGCTGATCTACAGCGACTAGCAGACCTGATCTAGAGCGACTAGCAGAACTGATCTAGAGCGACTAGCAGAACTGATCTTGAGCGACTAGCAGAACTGATCTAGAGCGACTAGCAGAACTGATCTAGAGCGACTAGCTGACCTTATCTAGAGCGACTAGCAGACCTGATCTAGAGCGACTAGTAGACCTGATCTAGAGCGACTAGCTGACCTTATCTAGAGCGACTAGCAGAACTGATCTACAGCGACTAGTAGAGCTGATCTACAGCGAGAGCAGAACTGATCTAGAGGGACTAGTAAACCTGATCTAGAGCGACTAGTAGACCTGATCTAAATCGACTAGTAGACCTTATCTAGAGCGACTAGTAGACCTGATCTAAATCGACTAGTAGACCTGATCTAAATCGACTAGTAAACCTGATCTAGAGCGACTAGTAGACCTGATCTAAATCGACTAGTAGACCTTATCTAGAGCGACTAGTAGACCTTATCTAGAGCGACTAGTAGACATGATCAAGAGCGACTAGTAGACCTTATCTAGAGCGACTAGTAGACATGATCTGAGCGACTAGTAGAGCTGATCTACAGCGACTAGCAGAACTGATCTAGAGCGACTAGCTGACCTGATCTAGAGCGACTAGCAGAACTGATCTAGAGCGACTAGCAGAACTGATCTAGACAGCGACTAGCAGACCTGATCTACAGCGACTAGCAGAACTGATCTAGAGCGACTAGTAGACATGATCTAGAGCGACTAGTAGAGCTGATCTACCGCGATCAGACCTATCTAGAGCGACTAGCAGAACTGATCTAGAGCGACTAGCAGACCTGATCTGCGACTAGCTGATCTACAGCGACTAGCAGAACTGATCTAGAGCGACTAGAGACATGATCTAGAGCGACTAGTAGAGCTGATCTACAGCGACTGATCTAGCAGAACTGATCTAGAGCGACTAGCAGATCTAGAGCGACTGCAGAACTGATCTAAAGCGAGCTGACCTTATCTAGAGCGAGTAGACCTGTAGATCTAGAGCGACTAGTAGACCTGATCTAGAGCGACAAGTAGACCTTATCTAGAGCGACTAGTAGACATGATCTAAAGCAACTAGTAGAGCTGATCTACAGCGACCAGCAGACCTGATCTAGAGCGACTAGCAGAACTGATCTAGAGCGACTAGCAGAACTGATCTAGAGCGACTAGCTGACCTTATCTAGAGCGACAAGCAGACCTGATCTAGAGCGACTAGTAGACCTGATCTAGAGCGATTAGCAGAACTGATCTACAGCGACTAGCAGACCTGATCTACAGCGACTAGCAGAACTGATCTAGAGCGACTAGTAGACATGATCTAGAGCGACTAGTAGAGCTGACCTACAACGACGAGCAGACCTGAGTCTAGAGCGATTAGCAGAACTGATCTAGAGCGACTAGCAGAACTGATCTAGAGCGACTAGCAGAACTGATCTAAAGCGACTAGCTGACCTCTAGAGCGACTAGCAGACCTGATCTAGAGCGACTAGTAGACCTGATCTAGAGCGACTAGTAGACCTGATCTAGAGCGACAAGTAGACCTTATCTAGAGCGACTAGTAGACATGATCTAGCGACTAGTAGAGCTGATCTACAGCGACTAGCAGACCTGGTCTAGAGCGACTAGTAGAGCTGATCTACAGCGACTAGCAGACCTGGTCTAGAGCGACTAGTAGACCTGATCTAGAGCGATTAGCAGAACTGATCTAGAGCGACTAGTAGACATGATCTAGAGCGACTAGTAGACCTGATCTACAGCGACTAGCAGACCTGATCTACAGCGACTAGCAGAACTGATCTAGAGCGACTAGCAGAACTGATCTAGAGCGACTAGCAGAACTGATCTAGAGCGACTAGCAGAACTGATCTAGAGCGACTAGCAGAACTGATCTAGCGACGAGCAGACCTGATCTACAGCGACTAGCAGACCTGATCTAGAGCGACTAGCAGAACTGATCTAGACCGACTAGTAGACCTGATCTAGAGCGACAAGTAGACCTTATCTAGAGCGACTAGTAGACATGATCTAGAGCGACTAGTAGACCTGATCTACAGCGACTAGCAGACCTGATCTAGAGCGACTAGCAGGACTGATCTAGAGCGACTAGCAGAACTGATCTAGAGCTACTAGCTGACCTTATCTAGAGCGACATGCAGACCTGATCTAGAGCGACTGTAGACCTGATCTAGAGCGACTAGTAGACCTGATCTAGAGCGATTAGCAGAACTGATCTAGAGCGACTAGTAGACATGATCTAGAGCCACTAGTAGACCTGATCTACAGCGACTAGCAGACCTGATCTAGAGCGACAAGCAGAACTGATCTAGAGCGACTAGCAGACCTGATCTACAGCGACTAGCAGACCTGATCTACAGCGACTAGCAGAACTGATCTAGAGCGACTAGTAGACATGATCTAGAGCGACTAGTAGAGCTGATCTACAGCGACTAGCAGACCTGATCTAGAGCGACTAGCAGAACTGATCTAGAGCGACTAGCAGAACTGATCTAGAGCGACTAGCAGAACTGATCTAAAGCGACTAGCTGACCTTATCTAGAGCGACTAGCAGACCTGATCTAGAGCGACTAGTAGACCTGATCTAGAGCGACTAGTAGACCTGATCTAGAGCGACAAGTAGACCTTATCTAGAGCGACTAGTAGACATGATCTAAAGCGACTAGTAGAGCTGATCTACAGCGACTAGCAGACCTGATCTAGAGCGACTAGCATAACTGATCTAGAGCGACTAGCAGAACTGATCTAGAGCGACTAGCTGACCTTATCTAGAGCGACATGCAGACCTGATCTAGAGCGACTAGTAGACCTGATCTAGAGCGATTAGCAGAACTGATCTACAGCGACTAGCAGACCTGATCTACAGCGACTAGCAGAACTGATCTAGAGCGACTAGTAGGCATGATCTAGAGCGACTAGTAGAGCTGACCTACAACGACGAGCAGACCTGATCTAGAGCGACTAGCAGAACTGATCTAGAGCGACTAGCAGAACTGATCTAGAGCGACTAGCAGACCTGATCTAGAGCGACTAGCAGACCTGATCTAGAGCGACAAGCAGACCTTATCTAGATCTAGAGACATGATCTAAAGCGACTAGCAGAGCTGATCTAGAGCGACTAGCAGACCTGATCTAGAGCGACTAGCAGAACTGATCTAGAGCGACTAGCAGAACTGATCTAGAGCTGACCTTATCTAGAGCGACATGCAGACCTGATCTAGAGCGACTAGTAGACCTGATCTAGAGCGATTAGCAGAACTGATCTAGAGCGACTAGAGACATGATCTAGAGCGACTAGTAGACCTGATCTACAGCGACTAGCAGACCTGATCTACAGCGACTAGCAGAACTGATCTAGAGCGACTAGCAGAACTGATCTAGAGCGACTAGCAGAACTGATCTAGAGCGACTAGCAGAACTGATCTAAAGCAACGAGCAGACCTGATCTAGAGCGACTAGCAGACCTGATCTAGAGCGACTAGCAGAACTGATCTAGAGCGACTAGTAGACCTGATCTAGAGCGACAAGTAGACCTTATCTAGAGCGACTAGTAGACATGATCTAGAGCGACTAGTAGAGCTGATCTACAGCGACTAGCAGACCTGATCTAGAGCGACTAGCAGGACTGATCTAGAGCGACTAGCAGAACTGATCTAGAGCGACTAGCAGAACTGATCTAGAGCGACTAGCAGACCTTATCTAGAGCGACAAGCAGACCTGATCTAGAGCGACTAGTAGACCTGATCTAGAGCGACTAGCAGAACTGATCTAGAGCGACTAGCAGACCTGATCTACAGCGACTAGCAGAACTGATCTAGAGCGACTAGTAGACATGATCTAGAGCGACTAGTAGAGCTGACCTACAACGACGAGCAGACCTGATCTAGAGCGATTAGCAGAACTGATCTAGAGCGACTAGCAGAACTGATCTAGAGCGACTAGCAGAACTGATCTAGAGCGACTAGCTGACCTTATCTAGAGCGACTAGCAGACCTGATCTAGAGCGACTAGTAGACCTGATCTAGAGCGACTAGTAGACCTGATCTAGAGCTAGACCTTATCTAGAGCGAGTAGACATGATCTAAAGCGACTAGTAGAGCTGATCTATGGTCTAGAGCGACTAGTAGACCTGATCTACAGCGACTAGCAGACCTGATCTAGAGCGACTAGCAGAACTGATCTAGAGCGACTAGCAGAACTGATCTAGAGCGACTAGCAGAACTGATCTAGAGCGACTAGCAGACCTGATCTAGAGCGACTAGCAGAACTGATCTACAGCGACTAGCAGACCTGATCTAGAGCGACTAGCAGACCTGATCTAGAGCGACTAGCAGAACTGATCTACAGCGACTAGCAGACCTGATCTAGAGCGACAAGTAGACCTTATCTAGAGCGACTAGTAGACATGATCTAGAGCGACTAGTAGACCTGATCTACAGCGACTAGCAGACCTGATCTAGAGCGACTAGCAGGACTGATCTAGAGCGACTAGCAGAACTGATCTAGAGCTACTAGCTGACCTTATCTAGAGCGACATGCAGACCTGATCTAGAGCGACTAGTAGACCTGATCTAGAGCGACTAGTAGACCTGATCTAGAGCGATTAGCAGAACTGATCTAGAGCGACTAGTAGACATGATCTAGAGCCACTAGTAGACCTGATCTACAGCGACTAGCAGACCTGATCTAGAGCGACAAGCAGAACTGATCTAGAGCGACTAGCAGACCTGATCTAGAGCGACTAGCAGACCTGATCTACAGCGACTAGCAGAACTGATCTAGAGCGACTAGTAGACATGATCTAGAGCGACTAGTAGAGCTGATCTACAGCGACTAGCAGACCTGATCTAGAGCGACTAGCAGAACTGATCTAGAGCGACTAGCAGAACTGATCTAGAGCGACTAGCAGAACTGATCTAAAGCGACTAGCTGACCTTATCTAGAGCGACTAGAGACCTGATCTAGAGCGACTAGTAGACCTGATCTAGAGCGACTAGTAGACCTGATCTAGAGCGACAAGTAGACCTTATCTAGAGCGACTAGTAGACATGATCTAAAGCGACTAGTAGAGCTGATCTACAGCGACTAGCAGACCTGATCTAGAGCGACTAGCATAACTGATCTAGAGCGACTAGCAGAACTGATCTAGAGCGACTAGCTGACCTTATCTAGAGCGACATGCAGACCTGATCTAGAGCGACTAGTAGACCTGATCTAGAGCGATTAGCAGAACTGATCTACAGCGACTAGCAGACCTGATCTACAGCGACTAGCAGAACTGATCTAGAGCGACTCTGATCTAGCGAGTAGAGCTGACCTAGCAGAGACCTGATCTAGAGCGACTAGCAGAACTGAGAGCGAGAGAACTGATCTAAAGCGACTAGCTGACCTTATCTAGAGCGACTAGCAGACCTGATCTAGAGCGACTAGTAGACCTGATCTAGAGCGACTAGTCGACCTGATCTAGAGCGACAAGTAGACCTTATCTAGAGCGACTAGTAGACATGATCTAAAGCGACTAGTAGAGCTGATCTACAGCGACTAGCAGACCTGATCTAGAGCGACTAGCAGAACTGATCTAGAGCGACTAGCAGAACTGATCTAGAGCGACTAGCTGACCTTATCTAGAGCGACATGCAGACCTGATCTAGAGCGACTAGTAGACCTGATCTAGAGCGATTAGCAGAACTGATCTAGAGCGACTAGTAGACATGATCTAGAGCGACTAGTAGACCTGATCTACAGCGACTAGCAGACCTGATCTAGAGCGACTAGCAGAACTGATCTAAAGCGACTAGCTGACCTTATCTAGAGCGACTAGCAGACCTGATCTAGAGCGACTAGTAGACCTGATCTAGAGCGACTAGTAGACCTGATCTAGAGCGACAAGTAGACCTTATCTAGAGCGAGTAGACATGATCTAAAGCGACTAGTAGAGCTGATCTACAGCGACTAGCAGACCTGGTCTAGAGCGACTAGTAGAGCTGATCTAGAGCGACTAGCAGACCTGGTCTAGAGCGACTAGTAGACCTGATCTGATCTAGACATGATCTAGACTAGTAGACCTGATCTACAGCGACTAGCAGACCTGATCTACAGCGACTAGCAGAACTGATCTAGAGCGACTAGCAGAACTGATCTAGAGCGACTAGCAGAACTGATCTAGAGCGACTAGCAGAACTGATCTAGAGCGACTAGCAGAACTGATCTAAAGCGACGAGCAGACCTGATCTACAGCGACTAGCAGACCTGATCTAGAGCGACTAGCAGAACTGATCTAGACCGACTAGTAGACCTGATCTAGAGCGACAAGTAGACCTTATCTAGAGCGACTAGTAGACATGATCTAGAGCGACTAGTAGACCTGATCTACAGCGACTAGCAGACCTGATCTAGAGCGACTAGCAGGACTGATCTAGAGCGACTAGCAGAACTGATCTAGAGCTACTAGCTGACCTTATCTAGAGCGACATGCAGACCTGATCTAGAGCGACTAGTAGACCTGATCTAGAGCGACTAGTAGACCTGATCTAGAGCGATTAGCAGAACTGATCTAGAGCGACTAGTAGACATGATCTAGAGCCACTAGTAGACCTGATCTACAGCGACTAGCAGACCTGATCTAGAGCGACAAGCAGAACTGATCTAGAGCGACTAGCAGACCTGATCTACAGCGACTAGCAGACCTGATCTACAGCGACTAGCAGAACTGATCTAGAGCGACTAGTAGACATGATCTAGAGCGACTAGTAGAGCTGATCTACAGCGACTAGCAGACCTGATCTAGAGCGACTAGCAGAACTGATCTAGAGCGACTAGCAGAACTGATCTAGAGCGACTAGCAGAACTGATCTAAAGCGACTAGCTGACCTTATCTAGAGCGACTAGCAGACCTGATCTAGAGCGACTAGTAGACCTGATCTAGAGCGACTAGTAGACCTGATCTAGAGCGACAAGTAGACCTTATCTAGAGCGACTAGTAGACATGATCTAAAGCGACTAGTAGAGCTGATCTACAGCGACTAGCAGACCTGATCTAGAGCGACTAGCATAACTGATCTAGAGCGACTAGCAGAACTGATCTAGAGCGACTAGCTGACCTTATCTAGAGCGACATGCAGACCTGATCTAGAGCGACTAGTAGACCTGATCTAGAGCGATTAGCAGAACTGATCTACAGCGACTAGCAGACCTGATCTACAGCGACTAGCAGAACTGATCTAGAGCGACTAGTAGGCATGATCTAGAGCGACTAGTAGAGCTGACCTACAACGACGAGCAGACCTGATCTAGAGCGACTAGCAGAACTGATCTAGAGCGACTAGCAGAACTGATCTAAAGCGACTAGCTGACCTTATCTAGAGCGACTAGCAGACCTGATCTAGAGCGACTAGTAGACCTGATCTAGAGCGACTAGTCGACCTGATCTAGAGCGACAAGTAGACCTTATCTAGAGCGACTAGTAGACATGATCTAAAGCGACTAGTAGAGCTGATCTACAGCGACTAGCAGACCTGATCTAGAGCGACTAGCAGAACTGATCTAGAGCGACTAGCAGAACTGATCTAGAGCGACTAGCTGACCTTATCTAGAGCGACATGCAGACCTGATCTAGAGCGACTAGTAGACCTGATCTAGAGCGATTAGCAGAACTGATCTAGAGCGACTAGTAGACATGATCTAGAGCGACTAGTAGACCTGATCTACAGCGACTAGCAGACCTGATCTACAGCGACTAGCAGAACTGATCTAGAGCGACTAGCAGAACTGATCTAGAGCGACTAGCAGAACTGATCTAGAGCGACTAGCAGAACTGATCTAAAGCAACGAGCAGACCTGATCTACAGCGACTAGCAGACCTGATCTAGAGCGACTAGCAGAACTGATCTAGAGCGACTAGTAGACCTGATCTAGAGCGACAAGTAGACCTTATCTAGAGCGACTAGTAGACATGATCTAGAGCGACTAGTAGAGCTGATCTACAGCGACTAGCAGACCTGATCTAGAGCGACTAGCAGGACTGATCTAGAGCGACTAGCAGAACTGATCTAGAGCGACTAGCAGAACTGATCTAGAGCGACTAGCTGACCTTATCTAGAGCGACTAGCAGACCTGATCTTGAGCGACTAGTAGACCTGATCTAGAGCGACTAGTAGACCTGATCTAGAGCGACAAGTAGACCTTATCTAGAGCGACTAGTAGACATGATCTAGAGCGACTAGTAGAGCTGATCTACAGCGACTAGCAGACCTGATCTAGAGCGACTAGCAGAACTGATCTAGAGAGACTAGCTGACCTTATCTAGAGCGACATGCAGACCTGATCTAGAGCGACTAGGAGACCTGATCTAGAGCGACTAGTAGACCTGATCTAGAGCGATTAGCAGAACTGATCTAGAGCGACTAGTAGACATGATCTAGAGCGACTAGTAGACCTGATCTACAGCGACTAGCAGACCTGATCTAGAGCGACTAGCAGAACTGATCTAGAGCGACTAGCTGACCTTATCTAGAGCGACTAGCAGACCTGATCTAGAGCGACTAGTAGACCTGATCTGGAGCGACTAGTAGACCTGATCTAGAGCGATTAGCAGAACTGATCTAGAGCGACTAGTATACATGATCTAGAGCGACTAGTAGACCTGATCTACAGCGACTAGCAGACCTGATCTAGAGCGACTAGCAGAACTGATCTAGAGCGACTAGCAGAACTGATCTAGAGCGACTAGCAGAACTGATCTAGAGCGAATAGCAGACCTGATCTAGAGCGACTAGTAGACCTGATCTAGAGCGAATAGCAGACCTGATCTAGAGCGACTAGTAGACCTGATCTAGAGCGACAAGTAGACCTTATCTAGAGCGACTAGTAGACATGATCTAGAGCGACTAGTAGACCTGATCTACAGCGACTAGCAGACCTGATCTACAGCGACTAGCAGAACTGATCTAGAGCGACTAGCAGAACTGATCTAGAGCGACTAGCAGACCTGATCTACAGCGACTAGCAGACCTGATCTAGAGCGACTAGCAGAACTGATCTAGAGCGACTAGTAGACCTGATCTAGAGCGACAAGTAGACCTTATCTAGAGCGACTAGTAGACATGATCTAAAGCGACTAGTAGAGCTGACCTACAGCGACGAGCAGACCTGATCTAGAGCCTGCAGAACTGATCTAGAGCGACTAGCAGAACTGATCTAGAGCGACTAGCTGACCTTATCTAGAGCGACTAGCAGACCTGATCTAGAGCGACTAGTAGACCTGATCTAGAGCGACTAGTCGACCTGATCTAGAGCGACAAGTAGACCTTATCTAGAGCGACTAGTAGACATGATCTAGAGCGACTAGTAGAGCTGATCTACAGCGACTAGCAGACCTGATCTAGAGCGACTAGCAGAACTGATCTAGAGCGACTAGCAGAACTGATCTAGAGCGACTAGCTGACCTTATCTAGAGCGACATGCAGACCTGATCTAGAGCGACTAGTAGACCTGATCTAGAGCGATTAGCAGACCTGATCTAGAGCGACTAGTAGACATGATCTAGAGCGACTAGTAGACCTGATCTAGAGCGACTAGCAGACCTGATCTACAGCGACTAGCAGAACTGATCTAGAGCGACTAGCAGAACTGATCTAGAGCGACTAGCAGAACTGATCTAGAGCGACTAGCAGAACTGATCTAAAGCAACGAGCAGACCTGATCTACAGCGACTAGCAGACCTGATCTAGAGCGACTAGCAGAACTGATCTAGAGCGACTAGTAGACCTGATCTAGAGTGACAAGTAGACCTTATCTAGAGCGACTAGTAGACATGATCTAGAGCGACTAGTAGAGCTGATCTACAGCGACTAGCAGACCTGATCTAGAGCGACTAGCAGGACTGATCTAGAGCGACTAGCAGAACTGATCTAGAGCGACTAGCAGAACTGATCTAGAGCGAGCTGACCTTATCTAGCAGAGACCTGATCTAGAGCGACTAGTAGACCTGATCTAGAGCGACTAGTAGACCTGATCTAGAGCGACAAGTAGACCTTATCTAGAGCGACTAGTAGACATGATCTAGAGCGACTAGTAGAGCTGATCTACAGCGACTAGCAGACCTGATCTAGAGCGACTAGCAGAACTGATCTAGAGAGACTAGCTGACCTTATCTAGAGCGACATGCAGACCTGATCTAGAGCGACTAGAGACCTGATCTAGAGCGACTAGTAGACCTGATCTAGAGCGATTAGCAGAACTGATCTAGAGCGACTAGTAGACATGATCTAGAGCGACTAGTAGACCTGATCTACAGCGACTAGCAGACCTGATCTAGAGCGACTAGCAGAACTGATCTAGAGCGACTAGCTGACCTTATCTAGAGCGACTAGCAGACCTGATCTAGAGCGACTAGTAGACCTGATCTGAGCGACTAGTAGACCTGATCTAGAGCGATTAGCAGAACTGATCTAGAGCGACTAGTATACATGATCTAGAGCGACTAGTAGACCTGATCTACAGCGACTAGCAGACCTGATCTAGAGCGACTAGCAGAACTGATCTAGAGCGACTAGCAGAACTGATCTAGAGCGACTAGCAGAACTGATCTAGAGCGAATAGCAGACCTGATCTAGAGCGACTAGTAGACCTGATCTAGAGCGAATAGCAGACCTGATCTAGAGCGACTAGTAGACCTGATCTAGAGCGACAAGTAGACCTTATCTAGAGCGACTAGTAGACATGATCTAGAGCGACTAGTAGACCTGATCTACAGCGACTAGCAGACCTGATCTACAGCGACTAGCAGAACTGATCTAGAGCGACTAGCAGAACTGATCTAGAGCGACTAGCAGACCTGATCTACAGCGACTAGCAGACCTGATCTAGAGCGACTAGCAGAACTGATCTAGAGCGACTAGTAGACCTGATCTAGAGCGACAAGTAGACCTTATCTAGAGCGACTAGTAGACATGATCTAAAGCGACTAGTAGAGCTGATCTACAGCGACTAGCAGAACTGATCTAGAGCGACTAGCAGAACTGATCTAGAGCGACTAGCAGAACTGATCTAGAGCGACTAGCTGACCTTATCTAGAGCGACTAGCAGACCTGATCTAGAGCGACTAGTAGACCTGATCTAGAGCGACAAGTAGACCTTATCTTGAGCGACTAGTAGACATGATCTAGAGCGACTAGTAGAGCTGATCTGCAGCGACGAGCAGACCTGATCTAGAGCGACTAGCAGAACTGATCTAGAGCGACTAGCTGACCTTATCTAGAGCGACATGCAGACCTGATCTAGAGCGACTAGTAGACCTGATCTAGAGCGACTAGTAGACCTGATCTAGAGCGATTAGCAGAACTGATCTAGAGCGACTAGTATACATGATCTAGAGCGACTAGTAGACCTGATCTACAGCGACTAGCAGACCTGATCTAGAGCGACTAGCAGAACTGATCTAGAGCGACTAGCAGAACTGATCTAGAGCGACTAGCAGAACTGATCTAGAGTGACTAGCTGACCTTATCTAGAGCGACTAGCAGACCTGATCTAGAGCGACTAGTAGACCTGATCTAGAGCGACAAGTAGACCTTATCTAGAGGACTAGTAGACATGATCTAGAGCGACTAGTAGAGCTGATCTACAGCGACTAGCAGACCTGATCTAGAGCGACTAGCAGGACTGATCTAGAGCGACTAGCAGAACTGATCTAGAGCGACTAGCAGACCTGATCTACAGCGACTAGCAGACCTGATCTAGAGCGACTAGCAGAACTGATCTAGAGCGACTAGTAGACCTGATCTAGAGCGACAAGTAGACCTTATCTAGAGCGACTAGTAGACATGATCTAAAGCGACTAGTAGAGCTGATCTACAGCGACTAGCAGAACTGATCTAGAGCGACTAGCAGAACTGATCTAGAGCGACTAGCAGAACTGATCTAGAGCGACTAGCTGACCTTATCTAGAGCGACTAGCAGACCTGATCTAGAGCGACTAGTAGACCTGATCTAGAGCGACAAGTAGACCTTATCTTGAGCGACTAGTAGACATGATCTAGAGCGACTAGTAGAGCTGATCTGCAGCGACGAGCAGACCTGATCTAGAGCGACTAGCAGAACTGATCTAGAGCGACTAGCTGACCTTATCTAGAGCGACATGCAGACCTGATCTAGAGCGACTAGTAGACCTGATCTAGAGCGACTAGTAGACCTGATCTAGAGCGATTAGCAGAACTGATCTAGAGCGACTAGTATACATGATCTAGAGCGACTAGTAGACCTGATCTACAGCGACTAGCAGACCTGATCTAGAGCGACTAGCAGAACTGATCTAGAGCGACTAGCAGAACTGATCTAGAGCGACTAGCAGAACTGATCTAGAGCGACTAGCTGACCTTATCTAGAGCGAATAGCAGACCTGATCTAGAGCGACTAGTAGACCTGATCTAGAGCGACAAGTAGACCTTATCTAGAGCGAATAGCAGACCTGAGAGCCTGTAGACCTGATCTAGAGCGACAAGTAGACCTATCTAGAGCGACTGTAGACATGATCTAGAGCGACTAGTAGAGCTGATCTACAGCGACTAGCAGACCTGATCTAGAGCGACTAGCAGGACTGATCTAGAGCGACTAGCAGAACTGATCTAGAGCTACTAGCTGACCTTATCTAGAGCGACATGCAGACCTGATCTAGAGCGACTAGTAGACCTGATCTAGAGCGACTAGTAGACCTGATCTAGAGCGATTAGCAGAACTGATCTAGAGCGACTAGTAGACATGATCTAGAGCCACTAGTAGACCTGATCTACAGCGACTAGCAGACCTGATCTAGAGCGACAAGCAGAACTGATCTAGAGCGACTAGCAGAACTGATCAAGAGCGACTAGCAGAACGGATCTAGAGCGACTAGCAGACCTGATCTACAGCGACTAGCAGACCTGATCTACAGCGACTAGCAGAACTGATCTAGAGCGACTAGTAGACATGATCTAGAGCGACTAGTAGAGCTGATCTACAGCGACTAGCAGACCTGATCTAGAGCGACTAGCAGAACTGATCTAGAGCGACTAGCAGAACTGATCTAGAGCGACTAGCAGAACTGATCTAAAGCGACTAGCTGACCTTATCTAGAGCGACTAGCAGACCTGATCTAGAGCGACTAGTAGACCTGATCTAGAGCGACTAGTAGACCTGATCTAGAGCGACAAGTAGACCTTATCTAGAGCGACTAGTAGACATGATCTAAAGCGACTAGTAGAGCTGATCTACAGCGACTAGCAGACCTGATCTAGAGCGACTAGCAGACTGATCTAGAGCGACTAGCAGAACTGATCTAGAGCGACTAGCTGACCTTATCTAGAGCGACATGCAGACCTGATCTAGAGCGACTAGTAGACCTGATCTAGAGCGATTAGCAGAACTGATCTACAGCGACTAGCAGACCTGATCTACAGCGACTAGCAGAACTGATCTAGAGCGACTAGTAGACATGATCTAGAGCGACTAGTAGAGCTGACCTACAACGACAGAGACCTGATCTAGAGTGACTAGCAGAACTGATCTAGAGCGACTAGCAGACCTGATCTAGAGCGACTAGTAGACCTGATCTAGAGCGACTAGTCGACCTGATCTAGAGCGACAAGTAGACCTTATCTAGAGCGACTAGTAGACATGATCTAAAGCGACTAGTAGAGCTGATCTACAGCGACTAGCAGACCTGATCTAGAGCGACTAGCAGAACTGATCTAGAGCGACTAGCAGAACTGATCTAGAGCGACTAGCTGACCTTATCTAGAGCGACTAGTAGACCTGATCTAGAGCGATTAGCAGAACTGATCTAGAGCGACTAGTAGACATGATCTAGAGCGACTAGTAGACCTGATCTACAGCGACTAGCAGACCTGATCTACAGCGACTAGCAGAACTGATCTAGAGCGACTAGCAGAACTGATCTAGAGCGACTAGCAGAACTGATCTAGAGCGACTAGCAGAACTGATCTAGAGCGACTAGCAGACCTGATCTACAGCGACTAGCAGACCTGATCTAGAGCGACTAGCAGAACTGATCTAGAGCGACTAGTAGACCTGATCTAGAGCGACAAGTAGACCTTATCTAGAGCGACTAGTAGACATGATCTAGAGCGACTAGTAGAGCTGATCTACAGCGACTAGCAGACCTGATCTAGAGCGACTAGCAGGACTGATCTAGAGCGACTAGCAGAACTGATCTAGAGCGACTAGCAGAACTGATCTAGAGCGACTAGCTGACCTTATCTAGAGCGACTAGCAGACCTGATCTAGAGCGACTAGTAGAGCTGATCTAGAGCGACTAGTAGACCTGATCTAGAGCGACAAGTAGACCTTATCTAGAGCGACTAGTAGACATGATCTAGAGCGACTAGTAGAGCTGATCTACAGCGACTAGCAGACCTGATCTAGAGCGACTAGCAGAACTGATCTAGAGAGACTAGCTGACCTTATCTAGAGCGACATGCAGACCTGATCTAGAGCGACTAGTAGACCTGATCTAGAGCGACTAGTAGACCTGATCTAGAGCGATTAGCAGAACTGATCTAGAGCGACTAGTAGACATGATCTAGAGCGACTAGTAGACCTGATCTAGAGCGACTAGTAGACCTGATCTAGAGCGACTAGCAGACCTGATCTAGAGCGACTAGCAGACCTGATCTAGAGCGACTAGCAGAACTGATCTAGAGCGACTAGCTGACCTTATCTAGAGCGACTAGCAGACCTGATCTAGAGCGACAAGTAGACCTGATCTAGAGGACTAGTAGACATGATCTAGAGCGACTAGTAGAGCTGATCTACAGCGACTAGCAGACCTGATCTAGAGCGACATGCAGACCTGATCTAGAGCGACTAGTAGACCTGATCTAGAGCGACTAGTAGACCTGATCTAGAGCGATTAGCAGAACTGATCTAGAGCGACTAGTAGACATGATCTAGAGCGACTAGTAGACATGATCTAGAGCGACTAGTAGACCTGATCTAGAGCGACTAGCAGAACTGATCTAGAGCGACTAGCAGAACTGATCTAGAGCGACTAGCAGAACTGATCTAGAGCGAATAGCAGACCTGATCTAGAGCGACTAGTAGACCTGATCTAGAGCGAATAGCAGACCTGATCTAGAGCGACTAGTAGACCTGATCTAGAGCGACAAGTAGACCTTATCTAGAGCGACTAGTAGACATGATCTAGAGCGACTAGTAGACCTGATCTACAGCGACTAGCAGACCTGATCTACAGCGACTAGCAGAACTGATCTAGAGCGACTAGCAGAACTGATCTAGAGCGACTAGCAGACCTGATCTACAGCGACTAGCAGACCTGATCTAGAGCGACTAGCAGAACTGATCTAGAGCGACTAGTAGACCTGATCTAGAGCGACAAGTAGACCTTATCTAGAGCGACTAGTAGACATGATCTAAAGCGACTAGTAGAGCTGATCTACAGCGACTAGCAGAACTGATCTAGAGCGACTAGCAGAACTGATCTAGAGCGACTAGCAGAACTGATCTAGAGCGACTAGCTGACCTTATCTAGAGCGACTAGCAGACCTGATCTAGAGCGACTAGTAGACCTGATCTAGAGCGACAAGTAGACCTTATCTTGAGTGACTAGTAGACATGATCTAGAGCGACTAGTAGACATGATCTAGAGCGACTAGCAGACCTGATCTACAGCGACTAGCAGACCTGATCTAGAGCGACAAGTAGACCTTATCTAGAGCGACTAGTAGACATGATCTAGAGCGACTAGTAGAGCTGATCTACAGCGACTAGCAGACCTGATCTAGAGCGACTAGCAGGACTGATCTAGAGCGACTAGCAGAACTGATCTAGAGCGACTAGCAGAACTGATCTAGAGCGACTAGCTGACCTTATCTAGAGCGACTAGCAGACCTGATCTAGAGCGACTAGTAGACCTGATCTAGAGCGACTAGTAGACCTGATCTAGAGCGACAAGTAGACCTTATCTAGAGCGACTAGTAGACATGATCTAGAGCGACTAGTAGAGCTGATCTACAGCGACTAGCAGACCTGATCTAGAGCGACTAGCAGAACTGATCTAGAGAGACTAGCTGACCTTATCTAGAGCGACATGCAGACCTGATCTAGAGCGACTAGAGACCTGATCTAGAGCGACTAGTAGACCTGATCTAGAGCGATTAGCAGAACTGATCTAGAGCGACTAGTAGACATGATCTAGAGCGACTAGTAGACCTGATCTACAGCGACTAGCAGACCTGATCTAGAGCGACTAGCAGAACTGATCTAGAGCGACTAGCAGAACTGATCTAGAGCGACTAGCTGACCTTATCTAGAGCGACTAGCAGACCTGATCTAGAGCGACTAGTAGACCTGATCTAGAGCGACTAGTAGACATGATCTAGAGCGACTAGTAGAGCTGATCAACACGACTAGCTGACCTTATCTAGAGCGACATGCAGACCTGATCTAGAGCGACTAGTAGACCTGATCTGGAGCGACTAGTAGACCTGATCTAGTGCGATTAGCAGAACTGATCTAGAGCGACTAGTATACATGATCTAGAGCGACTAGTAGACCTGATCTACAGCGACTAGCAGACCTGATCTAGAGCGACTAGCAGAACTGATCTAGAGCGACTAGCAGAACTGATCTAGAGCGACTAGCAGAACTGATCTAGAGCGAATAGCAGACCTGATCTAGAGCGACTAGTAGACCTGATCTAGAGCGAATAGCAGACCTGATCTAGAGCGACTAGTAGACCTGATCTAGAGCGACAAGTAGACCTTATCTAGAGCGACTAGTAGACATGATCTAGAGCGACTAGTAGACCTGATCTACAGCGACTAGCAGACCTGATCTACAGCGACTAGCAGAACTGATCTAGAGCGACTAGCAGAACTGATCTAGAGCGACTAGCAGACCTGATCTACAGCGACTAGCAGACCTGATCTAGAGCGACTAGCAGAACTGATCTAGAGCGACTAGTAGACCTGATCTAGAGCGACAAGTAGACCTTATCTAGAGCGACTAGTAGACATGATCTAAAGCGACTAGTAGAGCTGATCTACAGCGACTAGCAGAACTGATCTAGAGCGACTAGCAGAACTGATCTAGAGCGACTAGCAGAACTGATCTAGAGCGACTAGCTGACCTTATCTAGAGCGACTAGCAGACCTGATCTAGAGCGACTAGTAGACCTGATCTAGAGCGACAAGTAGACCTTATCTTGAGCGACTAGTAGACATGATCTAGAGCGACTAGTAGAGCTGATCTGCAGCGACGAGCAGACCTGATCTAGAGCGACTAGCAGAACTGATCTAGAGCGACTAGCTGACCTTATCTAGAGCGACATGCAGACCTGATCTAGAGCGACTAGTAGACATGATCTAGAGCGACTAGCAGACCTGATCTACAGCGACTAGCAGACCTGATCTAGAGCGACTAGTAGACATGATCTAGAGCGACTAGTAGAGCTGATCTACAGCGACTAGCAGACCTGATCTAGAGCGACTAGCAGAACTGACCTAGAGCGACTAGCAGAACTGATCTAGAGCGACTAGCAGAACTGATCTAGAGCGACTAGCTGACCTTATCTAGAGCGACTAGCAGACCTGATCTAGAGCGACTAGTAGACCTGATCTAGAGCGACTAGTAGACCTGATCTAGAGCGACAAGTAGACCTTATCTAGAGCGATTAGCAGAACTGATCTAGAGCGACTAGTAGACATGATCTAGAGCGACTAGTAGACCTGATCTACAGCGACTAGCAGACCTGATCTAGAGCGACTAGCAGACCTGATCTAGAGCGACTAGTAGACCTGATCTAGAGCGACTAGTAGACCTGATCTAGAGCGATTAGCAGAACTGATCTAGAGCGACTAGTAGACATGATCTAGAGCGACTAGTAGACCTGATCTAGAGCGACTAGCAGACCTGATCTAGAGCGACTAGCAGAACTGATCTAGAGCGACTAGCAGAACTGATCTAGAGCGACTAGCAGAACTGATCTAGAGCGACTAGCAGACCTGATCTAGAGCGACTAGCAGACCTGATCTAGAGCGACTAGCAGAACTGATCTAAAGCGACTAGTAGACCTGATCTAGAGCGACTAGCAGAACTGATCTAGAGCGACTAGCAGACCTGATCTACAGCGACTAGCAGACCTGATCTAGAGCGACTAGCAGAACTGATCTAGAGCGACTAGCAGACCTGATCTACAGCGACTAGCAGACCTGATCTAGAGCGACTAGCAGAACTGATCTACAGCGACTAGCAGAACTGATCTAGAGCGACTAGCAGAACTGATCTAGAGCGACTAGCTGACCTTATCTAGAGCGACTAGCAGACCTGATCTAGAGCGACTAGTAGACCTGATCTAGAGCGACTAGTAGACCTGATCTAGAGCGACAAGTAGACCTTATCTAGAGCGACTAGTAGACATGATCTAGAGCGACTAGCAGAGCTGATCTACAGCGACTAGCAGACCTGATCTAGAGCGACTAGCAGAACTGATCTAGAGCGACTAGCAGAACTGATCTAGAGCGACATGCAGACCTGATCTAGAGCGACTAGTAGACCTGATCTAGAGCGACTAGCAGAACTGATCTAGAGCGACTAGCAGACACTGATCTAGAGCGAGTAGACCTGATCTAGAGCGACTAGCAGACCTGATCTAGAGCGACTAGCAGAACTGATCTAGAGCGACTAGCAGAGCTGATCTAGAGCGACTAGCAGAACTGATCTAGAGCCTGATCTAGCGAGCAGAACCTGATCTAGAGCGACTAGCAGACCTGATCTAGAGCGACTAGCAGAGCTGATCTAGAGTGACTAGCAGACCTGATCTAGTAGAGCAGACCTGATCTAGAGCGACTAGCAGAACTGATCTAGAGCGACTAGCAGACCTGATCTAGAGCGACTAGCAGACCTGATCTGAGAGCGACTAGTGGGATCTAGAGCGATTAGCAGACCTGATCTAGAGCGACTAGTAGACCTGATCTAGAGCGACTAGACAGAGCCTGATGATCTAGAGCGACTAGCAGAGCTGATCTAGAGCGACTAGCAGACCTGATCTAGAGCGATCTAGAACTGATCTAGAGCGACTAGCTGACCTTATCTAGAGCGACATGCAGACCTGATCTAGAGCGACTAGTAGACCTGATCTAGAGCGATTAGCAGAACGGATCTAGTAGACCTGATCTAGAGCGACTAGTAGACCTGATCTAGAGCGACTAGTAGACCTGATCTAGAGCGACAAGTA